>NC_092208.1:24575941-24594015 GCF_043381705.1 Parasteatoda tepidariorum | reverse complement strand
AAAAAAAAAAAAAAAAAAAAAAAAAAAAAAAAAAAAAAAAAAAAAAAAAAAAAAAAAAAAAAGAATGTTATCAAAATTTGCTCTATCAATACTAAGAGATTGAAGCCATCGAAAATAGTTTGATGAAACTGCCTGATGAAACTTGGAAATAATGTTTTTAATAATTGCTCTTATACTTCTAGCTATCGCTTCCAGTAATCAAACAGGTTTTAGGTCGGCTTTCCTGAATAGTGATTTCTTAGATTTTATATAGGTTTTTTCCCTCTTGTTTGCAATAATAATTTAAGACCTCTTCTGTGAACATTTTATGTCTTCATTCTTGAGGTTTCCACTCATTCTGTTTTATAAAATTAAAATATAGCATATTTTTAGCTTTATTTTGTGGAAAAGAAATTTTTTATTTTTTTATTTTACGTACATTATTTCTTAATTTGTAAAGAAATCTTTGAACTATATTGGTTTTAAACAGGTTTTAGCCAAAGAAAAAAATGTTTTTTTTTAAAATTTAAAATGTTAAAAGACTCTAATGTTTTTACCCCTTGAAACAGTACCTTTTTACTGTTTAATTTTAACTTTATAATTTTTAATTTTTTGATCCTTTAATGAAACTAGTTTGAAAAAGAAAAGTCTTGAAAGTTTCCTTTGCAAGTTTTATTAATAATTTTTCATATTTACAAGTAAAATGCCATTATTATATTCAGCTGCATTTTAATTTCATTGTAGTGTAAAGTTATACTTGGTTAAATTTCATTAACACCTTGACATACGAAGACCTCTGGGAGCTGTAATTTGTTTCTTATGTCAGAACAATAATTGACGTGTCCCAGACGCCTTCAACACAGAGATGCCAACTTGCTCCGGACAGCAAATAAGTATTTTAAAGTGGTAGTTTATCAATTGTGATTTTTGCTTTAATAAATTCAAATTAGTAGATTTTTATCCACCACTTTTTTTAAATAAATCTTAGGCTTATATAATTCACCACTTTATAGTAGTTATGTGATGCTATACCTTTTAAAAGGCAAGCAAAAATAGTCAAATATTTCCAAATTTAGTTTGTAGTTATTTATCATTTTTAAAAAAAATTATTTTGGCGTGTCTGGAGCAGTTGTTGTTTACAGTGCAATCAAAGATCATTTCTATATCAAGAAATTAATAATACCGCTCAGTTTAGAGTTTTAGGTGTTTAATGATATATCAAGGGGTTAATGGTTATTAATTTCAATAAAAGACATAAGATATTTCTTATTTTTGAATTAACCATTAGTTCTTTTTTTTAATAATTAATCTGATTTTTTATAAGCAATAGCCTGTAGTTTCTAAATGGATATTCTAATGGAGAAAAATTTGCATGCAGTATTTATAAATAATAAAAAGTTCAGTTGTTATTAGCTTTGTAGAAAACTTATACTCACAGTTGTAATATTTTTGCGCTTTTTTTAGAGAAAGTTAACACACATTTTAGTACTTTTTAAGAAAACTCTTTTTGTTTTGTATTTAAACTCGTCATCTGATGTTTACACAAATTTTCTTTATTTAGAAAACTATTGAAATATTGAAAAGTGATAATTTGAAAATGGAACTTCCCATTTCTTTGAGAGATGGTGTTGAATTAAGTGTTTTACGAGATTATGAAGGGTGAGATAATTTATGCTATTTTTCTTTTCCAAAATTATGTTTCTAGAATTGTTTTAGAGATAAACAATGACAGTTTGATTTAACTTTACAGTGGACTTAGCATTAGGAAAGCATATTACTCTAAAAAAGCCAGCTTTTATGTCACTATTCACAATAATTTTAAAAAAAATCACCTAGTGAGGGATCTATAACACAGCCTAGTTCTAAGTGTCAGTTTTTTTTAACAGTTTTTAAATTAGGGAAACAAAATGTAAATTTTTTTTTCAATAATTAATATGTATTTAGAATTTTTGAATAATAATAAAGTTATACAATTGCCCTAAATTAGGCTGACTNTAACACAGCCTAGTTCTAAGTGTCAGTTTTTTTTAACAGTTTCTAAATTAAGGAAACAAAATGTTAATTTTTTTTTCAATAATTAATATGTATTTAGAATTTTTGAATAATAATAAAGTTATACAATTGCCCTAAATTAGGCTGACTAAAATAAAAAAACTTAAGGGTAAAAAAATTCAATTCTTGCAGCAAATTCATGTGACAGGGCATACTTTTTTCTCTCCAAGTTCCCAGATTTAGCACAAAATTTTTTAATAGATGAGGCTGTAGATAGTAAACCTATAAATTGATTTTTCAATCAAAAATCAATTGAAAAACAACTTATCTAATCACAACATATTACTTTGGCTCCTGATGGACTTCTCGAAAATAATGATTTTTGTTCATTAAAAGATTTTGAAAATTTGTGATGTGATTTTCAATTCTTGTCTTTGATTCGCATGATTACTATTTACATTGCCATCCATCAAATTATTTTAACTAAGCCCGGAAAATCTGGTTGAAAAATGTTGAAACATTAACTTGCTGTTTGAGGGTTCTTTTTTATTTACTTTAATTGTTATATACTTACTATTGTTTTTAATCTGTACTTGTTATTAATTTTTGAGTACTAAGTAAATTTAGGACAACCTGTCCATGTCTAATTATTTCAATTTAAAAATGTAACAAACATGCATTTATGTCTTTTTATTTTGTTTTATCTTTTATTTATCTATTTTTTCAGTTACTATGTTGATCGTCTAAAATTTCATAAATGACATTAAAACTGTGTTTTAGGAAGGTTGATTTATTGCTGTATGTAGTATTTTCCAATGCAATTAGGCGGACACTCAGTGGAGAGGTTGTTATAAGCAATTGGAATTCATTGCTGAAGATGTATGAGGAAAAATCATCGATTATACTGTGTGAGGTAATCATCATTTCATCTGTTTTTTGGGACGTCTTTGTGCTATTAGTTTGAATATATGTTAGTTAATAAATACCAATCACACAACACATATTTAATTAGTCATTTGCCATTTGTCAATATTTGCAATGAAAAAAAAATTGACGTAAAGTTACATATGATAACAAATACTTATGCTTTTATATTGAATAAGAAATATTTTACTTTTTAGATATAAGGTTTTACCTACCTGCAAGCTTAAAATAAATCCTAAAAATCATGACTGTATCTTTACAATTATTTCTTTATACTAATTAACAAATTCTGTGAATTATTGCGAATTTTAGGGATGAAATTTTAATACAATTTTAAGTTTTATTTGAAAAATGTTGTTTTTAATTTTAAAAAAAAAATTATTGTTTTATTTTCTTAAAAAAAATTATTTTTTTCTAATTCCGTCATCTATGGGTACATGTTATTTCATATCTAAAAAATAAATAAATTAAAGTAACTTTTTTCATTCATTCAGTTTTAGATGTGAGAAAATAAAATTGTTTTACCCCTTTTAGTACTCTTTTAATAATGTAGTTTATAAAAATTTGTGTACTAACTATTTTTTAAACTTGTGTACACTTTTGATTATGCACTAATTTCAAGGGGATTTAATTAATTTTCAGATAAGTGTCACATTCACATAATTATGTGAAACTGTTAGAAGGAATCTTCTATTCATTAAAAAAATTTATTTTTGACTTGTTTATATTTAGTTTTCAAGTGAAACTTCTTATATGACAATAACACTCAGAGTTTGACTAGATTTGTAAATAACATTCATATGTTTTCTTTTGTGATTTTTATTTTTATTATTTGTGATTCGGTTATTTATTATTTAAATGAAATATGTGAATCATTGGTGTAATAAATAATAATTAGGGAGCCTAGAACTTTTTCTTAAAAGTATTTTTTTAAGTTAATACAATTAAGTTCTTGTTGCTTACAACAATGTTTAAAAACCAATCAATTATAAGTAAATTCTGTATTATTATATTTTAATTTGGTTTTATGCAAACCACAATAAACTAAGTTCAACTTCTACTGGTGTGAAATATGTTTTGCTAAATTTATTACTTTAGCCAACTTTATTTACTAATTCAATCACCAAAACTAGCACTTAATATAATTGTATGCTTGTAAAAATCAAGAAAACGCAGAAATAATTTTTTTCAAATAGTAAGTATTGCTGTTAAAGTATTATTTTTTTAATTGAATATTTAAAATAAATTAGTAAGCCTAAGTTTTCTATTACCTAAATTATAATCTGTTATTTTCTTGGCAAAAATTGTTGAATGTTCGCTATGAAAATAACTAGCAGGAAGAAAGAAAAGTTCATATTTCTTTATCTATTAATTTAATTTTTTATTTATGTTTTGCGTGTATATTTCATTAATTTTGCTAGATTCTAGAAACTATAACTCTTTAGGACCCAGAATTTCATATTTCTAGATCATTTTTCACCAATAGCTGATTTTTATTTAAAATATGGATTCTCTACCTTTTTTCTATCATTATTCACAATCATAATTATTCCAGAATTTCGAACAAGAATATTAGCTCAGTCATGACTTTTAATTAAAACTGATCAGTCACTTGCATCAGGAAAAAATAACAATATAATTTGATACTCAGAGTTATTCTGAATTTTAAATCGCTGAAGAATTAAGCATTCCAAAGGATTTGTCATAACTACTTTTTTCATATCGTCTATGGTTTTTAGTATATTTAACATGTTATAATGGGTAATGGAAATCACTGTATCTTTTACATGCATCATCACACTTTATAAAAAATATTGTTTCTATAGTATATTTCCTTTTTTTATGTTTCAGTTGTTGAAAGATGTCATTCCAACTGCCACTCCCTTGATGAAAAATTATCTGAAAAACTTTGCTAGGTATACTTTTTTCTACTTTTAGTCTTTTAAATATCAACTTCCAACTGCTCACGTTGGAGAAAATGCCTGATAATTTTTTTTATTTTCTTACATAATAAACAATTTTTTGTTGTTATTGTTATTCTGTTGAAAATCATTACTTGGAAGTAAAATGTTTGTACTTGCTTACTTATATACTTCCGCATTTTCTGTTTTTAAACTCTAAACCACATGATACTATAAAGCATTTAATTTTACAGTATGGGTAACCATGCGACTAAGATGCATGAAATTGGAGACTAAAGGTAAGCATTAAAATAAAATTATGTAAGGACAAAATTATATTTAATCTCATTACAATTGCTAACTAATAAACTGGGAAAAAATTCAAAACCATATGATTATATTTCAAACATAAAAAAATATGAAGTCATTGGATGGCAGCTGCTTCAACTCTTTATCCTGTAAAATCAACTGTATATGTTTTCTTAACTAAACGAAGAAAATTTTAGCAAATGATCTCTGTCGATGCAAGAACTTAGGTTGCACAAGCACTTAGGAGACAATCATCTATACTAACGTGGTGCGAGCATAGGTGCAAGTCTTCCGTCCCCAGGACGGATTTCCGTCTTTCGAAAATGTCCGCGGATAGAAGTAAGACGGAAACAAGACTGACTCAAAGACGGAAATCGGAATTTTTTTTTCTTTCCTTAAAAATATTTTTTAGGTCTACGTTATTGGTCTACTTTCTTATGTCCTGTTGTTATTTTATCAAAAGACAGATGAATAAATATTTTTTGTACAGTATTTAAACTTGATGTATTATGGTAAAGCTTTCTTAGATAGTTTGCATATGTCGAGGGGGTATTGTGTATGTTAGGTATTTCAGTCAAAAAATTTTCAGTCTTGGCCTTTTTTCCAACTTGCACCCATGGGTGCGAGTGTATAGCCAGACAATCAGGCATGGTCTTCAATCAAATGTCAAAAGTAGGATGGATCTTAGAGAATCTGAAATATTACAATTCAAATTCCATCACTTCTGATTCTTAATTTCTTCAGGAAATTTAGCATCATGACTTTTCTCGTAACTTTCTTTTTACTATTTTTATTGATGTAAATGGTTCCTCTCTGTTATTTATTAGCAAAATTTCAATTCCCTTTTTAACTAGCTACTCGAACGTTACCAATCATTATTTCAACATGAGCTAAACATTAGAAGAATGCCTTATTAATATAAATTATCTGAAATTTTATGTGTGTGCTTTTAACTGTCTGAAATATTTATTCTTGTAATTTATTTCTGTAGGTCATTATGTTTGACATCAATTCCTGCCAAGCAACTGATGAAGAAATATGACAAACATCTGTTGGGCCTTTTTACAGGAGAAGAACTTGAAATGCTTTTTGCTTATGGTCCCACTGCAAAAAGAGAAACATATAAATTTGACAAAAGCTTTACTGGTAATAGTTTTAGCATTTTGGTTTTTGAATCTATTGTCTTGCAAAACTCACTTGGAGTAAGTCTTAAAATTTAAGAACATTATATTAATTATCCTGATGTTCTTATTTTCAATTTTGCTAAGTCTTCCATATCTAAATTACTGTCTTAATTATTATATACGGGGTTAGAATAGTATTATTTTATGCCTATGTATCTTTTCAACTGTACCTCATTTCATTGTGACTCTTAAATATTAATGATAACCTAATACTTGAACTGAGAATTTTCGATATTAAAACTGTAGGTGCAAAAAATAAAAATCAAATTTAATATAAGAATTTCATTTTGCCCTTACTAAAGTGGCATAAAAATAAATAGTTAGCTAAAATATAAGCTAAAAAAATATATTGTAAAAAAAACTCTATTAAAAAATTTAAAATTAATAGTTTAGGACAGTGTTTCCCAAAGTGTGGTACGCATACCCCCAGGGGTACAGGAATAGTTCAGCAGGGGTACACGTTCTTATGCAAAATATCTTGCTACAAACGAAAATTTCAAAAAATTTTATTTAAAAACAAAGGTAGAATTTACGATTACGTATTTTTCTATTGGCTATTTTTTGCAGAGTTAACAGGTGTCAGCAGCCTGTTGTGATTTTTAACTTTTGTGCAATTTTTTTATAGTAAAAAATACATTTATTTTTTTATTAGTGGTACACAGCGTTACGAAAAATTTAGAAAGGGTACACAAAAGTCATAAGTTTGGGAAACATTGGTTTAGGATAAAGAAGATGGATACAATTGGGCCCAATTTAACATTTACCGAATTTCATGATTTACCGAGTTTTTCTTTATCTCCGATTTAAAGGATGGTTTCTGAGCTAAAATTTCCCTGTAATGCACTACTTTTTCATTGAATGACTCGTGAAAAACAGGTTGTTTCATGCAGAAAAGCCTGGTCTAACATTTGGAGAGTTAATGACAGAAAAGAAGTTTTGAAATGTTTGCATTCCACTGCTAAAGTGGTTGCTCATGGAATAAGAAAAGCTTGCCTGTTACAAAAAAGCAAGAGCTAGATTGGTAAATGTTAGAATTTTAAATTCTGATGAAAAGAAAAATCTGTGAGGTTTTTTTTTAAAATTTTTATTATCTTTTATTGTATGCCATCTTAATATTATTTTTTTCGACTTAGATGACATTAATGTTCAAGTAGCAGCTTTGGAAAGACGTTTACTCACCTGTTCTGAAGCCGTAAATACAAAACACCTTGTGAATCAGTTGAGGAACACCAAGTTTTATTCTACTAAGCACAACTATCAACACCTCTGGACACTGAATAAAAAGGTATGAGCTTTTATATTCCCTACTTCTTATTTCTGTCTTTTTCTACATATTTTACTCTCTATCCCATTGCAAGCATTTAACCCCTTGGAAATGGAAAATTGCATTAATGTCTTAATGACTGCTATCTGTTATTTTACTAATAGATGGCAGCTTTAACCCATTTATAGTGACCTTCGATTTAACAAGTGAAATGGAATGTTTTGTATAATACAGTGTTTTAAATAGTATCAAAATTAACAAAAAACTTAAAAAAACTTGCATAGTACACTATCAGTTTTAGTTATTTGATAGTGTACTATGCAAGTTTTTATTGTGAGCTGTGCATTAAATTTAAGTAATGCAACGTTCACGGAGAAGGGGAATACCACTGAGACTGGACACCAGGGCAACATATTGTCTCATTTCTAGAAAGTAAGGAAAGAGTTTTGAGGGGATTTAAATTACTTACTAAATGATTGCAGAAGCATTTCCAGTTTCACAGTCACATGTAAGAAAAATCTCATTCCCAACGCTTACTTTTTCTTGAAAGCGTTCTTTTTATTCACCTGTTTAAAATGTTGAAAAGAAAAGTTTTATCTGTAAATAAAGAAGTTAAAACTATAAAACTCTTAAGTAGAGGAGAAGAAAACATTGTTTATGTAATTAAAATATGTAAAATATCACAAGAAATTCATGTAATTTAATTTTTTTGTAGTGAATTTAACTCTGATTTAAGGAGTGACCTGATCTAACGCGAATTTTTTTGTTTTCTGTGTCATTCGTTATATGCAAGTCTTACTGTATTTACTAGAGTTACCAAGATTTTTGTTTTATTCAATGTTCTGAATTTTTATTATAGTCTTCTAAATTTAAATTTTCTTTTACTAATGAACAATAGTAGTAAATTTACAGGCTAACTGTCATTACCAATTTTGCTAGGTAAACCATTTTTGATAGTTTCACAATTTTAAGTTAGTCTTGAGATAAAGTTATATTATTTAGCCTGCATTGAATTAATTATTTATGGATAATTTTAGCTTTTAAGATTTATAAGTTTTCACAAATTTTTTCAGTTTTTACTTGTCTATCCTATTATTAATCAAGAAGTATCTTACTAACTTTGAAATGTGCAATAAATTTATCCATTAATGTGGTAGTAAATTTTTAATTTTTTATAAACCGAATGAAAAACAAAGTTTCTTCTAAAAGAATTTTTATGTTGGAACACACACTTTCTGTTTTATTTTTGATTGAATTTTTTAGACTAAAATTATTTTTATTCTAGTGGGAGTCTCCAGTTGCAGTTAGCATATTTTTAAAGAATGTTCCTATGAATGTAGACCAAGAAATGATTCACATATTGCTTGCGAAAGCTGCTGAATTAAGAGCAATTAAGGTTTGTTATTTTTTCTTTAGAATTTCAAATTTAAAAATAAAATCAAAATTAATGTAGAAAAAATTAGAAGATGTATTATCTGGCAAGCAGAAGATAAGCTCTGTTTGAGGTTGTTTTCAGTTAGGTCAGGGACTTATCTCTGCCAGAAAGTAGAAGACAGACTAAATAAAATCAATGAATATTTTTGACATTTTTTCCAAAATTTATAATTTTTTTTATAGTTTCCATTATTTTAAAGTTGTATAGTTACAAAATTCTAACATTTAATGGTAATAAGAAAGTTTTTTTTTTTTTTACATAAAACGACATATGTATATATTTTTTTGTTTTGTTCTTTCTTGTATTTATTTTGTATTTTCTTGTATTTTGTTCTTTCTTCTAAAAATGAAATCAAAATCAATGTAGAAGAATTTAAAAGATTTATTGTCTGGCAAGTAGGAGATAAGCTCTCTTTGAGGTTGTTTTCAGTTAGGTCAGGGACTTATCTCCTGATTGCCAGAAAGTAGAAGAGACAGACTAAATAAAATCAATGAATATTTTCTCATTTTTCCTAGCATTTATAATTATTTTTGTTACATTTTTAATTATATTTTCAAGTTCTATAGTTACAATATTCTAACATTCACGGATTATGAGAAATTTTTTCAAAATAAAACAATTTGAAGCAACAAATGTATTATTTATTTATTCTTTCTTGTATTTTAAAAACTAATATTATTATTGCTTCTTCAAATCTTCTGTATATTTTAAATCAGAAGTTTTTCATGTTAAAATTATCAGATGTGAGATTACAGTAGAAATATGTTCTAATTTGAAACACTTCTTATATCAAATTTAGTTTTCTCATAGAAAACAACTAAAATGCAGATGATTCATTTAGAACATAAAAACAATTATACGATTTTTATGGAATTATTAAGAAAATAGACAAAATAAAATTGAATTTTCATTGTGAGAGAAACATTAGAGATAATATGATGAAAAGAGTTTACTCATATTGCAAAACATTCCTTATTTAGCAAGTCAAAATTCCCTTAATATGTCGTCTGTAAAAGTCCTTTTTATACATATTTTTTACTTCGTTAAATTTTAGTGCTCATATTTCCAATTTTGAATTTCTCTTTTTGACTAACAAGATTATGCATGATGTATCAAAACTTAACTCTTAGCCTAAAAAAATTTTGTTAGTAAAATCTCTGTTATTTTATTTCTCCAATATTCACAAGTATGATTATGTATATTATAGGTAAACATAAAAGCTTTTGTAAAGAAAATGTAAAACTTTCTGAAACTGTTTTAATTTTTTAATAAATGTTTCTAATATTTAATTTTAAAAATGTATTATATGTAATACTTATTACAAATCTATAACCTTATGTATTTATATTTTTAATTTGGTGTTTAGTTGGTGTTTAGTTCTTGGATCAAAATCTTCCAAATTTTATTTTCAGAAATATTGTATTTTTTAAATTTTTTATTTTATACATATAAAGGTTTGCAGTATAATATCTTATTTATATATTTAGTTTGAATATAACAACTATTTTTATGATTTTAAATATTAATGTTACTGATGTTTTTAAAGTGATGATGTGTGCAGTTATTTATTGGAAAATCGAAAACTAAACTAAACTAAAAAAAATTTCTTCACAGAAATATCATGAAGCTAGACTTCTGTATCAGATGATACAAACTGAAGTACGCAACACGTCTCCGAGATTGAGCCGATTTTTAAACTGGGAGCACCTCAGGGTAGATTTGCTGGAAGTATTGGATTCCCCATTCCACTTCTGTCAGTCATCATCCTATAGGGCTGAAATTGTCCAGAGAATAATGACATTGCTTGCATCATACAAGAAAGAAAGGGGTAAATCTTTATTTGTTTTCTGTTTAAAGTTCTCTAAAGTTAAGATTCACAACCACCTAGACATAGATCCAGCAGACTGATTTTTTTAAAATTTCAAACAATTGACCTCAGTTGTTTGGTTATTTGTTTAAAAAAAATGTTTTTCTATTCTTTTAATTTGTTGGAAATGAGCTGGTACTAACGTTTTTCTTAGTTTAGAATTTAAGCTAAAATGTTTAAAAAGGGATTATGTATGGATCTATTGGACCAATATGCAGGGATGATGTACCTATGTTTAAGGATTTTCTTCCCTACATCTACCCTCCTTTAACATCTGATTTCCAGTTTAAAAAGAATCTCAAAGTAGACAAGAATTAGTTTAACCAATAATAAAATAGTCATTTACGATGTATTTTAGTTGGTATAAATATGGTTTAATTTTTATTCTTGGTTTTATTTTGCCCATTTAAAAAAAGTTTTCTTTTTTACATATTTCTTAAGAGGTACCACCAGATCCAAATTTGATGGAATTATGCTCTGCTGTATTGCTTAACTTTAGGGAATGGGAAAAGCTAATTGAAGTGGAACCTAAAAGCGATGGATATATGCAGGTATCAACTTCTTTCAGAAATTTTCTTTCATTTGCATGTAAAATGATTTGTATTATTTTTATTATTTAGCTTGAAAAGAAACTAAGACAAATAAATTTTATTGATTAAAAAAAAAGGGAAAAAAAGCTATCCGATATTATTGATTTAAAAATCTTTTTCTTTTTTCTGATGCTTGTTCTTAGTTCTTTTCTTACTCAGTAAATATAATTTGGTTTTAATTCATTTGGTATATGTCTACAGTTTTTGAGAAACACTGTATAATAAAATTTTTATTTACAAAAAAATATTGTATTATCAAGGCTGCCAACTTTTTGCATTTTTTGTAAAAATTTATTCTAGTGGTAGCTAAATTACTGTTTTAATGTGTTATTTTTTGTTCTTTTAAACTTATTTTACACACCACTATGGTTTGTAAAATAAATTTAAATGGTTTAAAAGTTCATATGCATCGCCACTTTGTGCCAGCTTTTTCATGGTGAGGCTTTTAAAATGTTATCAAAATTACCAAAAATTCTGAAAGCTTTTGGTTTTTAAATGTTTACCATTTTATAAAATATTTAACAAAAAAGATAGTAGCTGGCAAGCCTGTATTATGCTCACATTTTTATTGTTTCAGCATGTATTTTTACAGCAGCTAACGAAACATAGATAGTGATTAGTCTATAAGCTAGGTTCTGCAAAAAAAATAAATAAAGAGAGAAAGAAACAATGCATACAAAAGAATAAGAGTAAAAAAATAAGAGAGCAACATTGATTTTCCAGTAACTTGAAGTTATCTACCTTCTGTTACTTAAAAACACTTTGTGCCAGCTTTTTCATGGTGAGGCTTTTAAAATGTTATCAAAATTACCAAAAATTCTGAAAGCTTTTGGTTTTTAAATGTTTACCATTTTATAAAATATTTAACAAAAAAGATAGTAGCTGGCAAGCCTGTATTATGCTCACATTTTTATTGTTTCAGCATGTATTTTCACAGCAGCTAACGAAACATAGATAGTGATTAGTCTATAAGCTAGGTTCTGCAAAAAAAATAAATAAAGAGAGAAAGAAACAATGCATACAAAAGAATAAGAGTAAAAAAATAAGAGAGCAACATTGATTTTCCAGTAACTTGAAGTTATCTACCTTCTGTTACTTAAAAACACTTTGTGCCAGCTTTTTCATGGTGAGGCTTTTAAAATGTTATCAAAATTACCAAAAATTCTGAAAGCTTTTGGTTTTTAAATGTTTACCATTTTATAAAATATTTAACAAAAAAGATAGTAGCTGGCAAGCCTGTATTATGCTCACATTTTTATTGTTTCAGCATGTATTTTCACAGCAGCTAACGAAACATAGATAGTGATTAGTCTATAAGCTAGGTTCTGCAAAAAAAATAAATAAAGAGAGAAAGAAACAATGCATACAAAAGAATAAGAGTAAAAAAATAAGAGAGCAACATTGATTTTCCAGTAACTTGAAGTTATCTACCTTCTGTTACTTAAAAACACTTTGTGCCAGCTTTTTCATGGTGAGGCTTTTAAAATGTTATCAAAATTACCAAAAATTCTGAAAGCTTTTGGTTTTTAAATGTTTACCATTTTATAAAATATTTAACAAAAAAGATAGTAGCTGGCAAGCCTGTATTATGCTCACATTTTTATTGTTTCAGCATGTATTTTCACAGCAGCTAACGAAACATAGATAGTGATTAGTCTATAAGCTAGGTTCTGCAAAAAAAATAAATAAAGAGAGAAAGAAACAATGCATACAAAAGAATAAGAGTAAAAAAATAAGAGAGCAACATTGATTTTCCAGTAACTTGAAGTTATCTACCTTCTGTTACTTAAAAACACTTTGTGCCAGCTTTTTCATGGTGAGGCTTTTAAAATGTTATCAAAATTACCAAAAATTCTGAAAGCTTTTGGTTTTTAAATGTTTACCATTTTATAAAATATTTAACAAAAAAGATAGTAGCTGGCAAGCCTGTATTATGCTCACATTTTTATTGTTTCAGCATGTATTTTCACAGCAGCTAACGAAACATAGATAGTGATTAGTCTATAAGCTAGGTTCTGCAAAAAAAATAAATAAAGAGAGAAAGAAACAATGCATACAAAAGAATAAGAGTAAAAAAATAAGAGAGCAACATTGATTTTCCAGTAACTTGAAGTTATCTACCTTCTGTTACTTAAAAACACTTTGTGCCAGCTTTTTCATGGTGAGGCTTTTAAAATGTTATCAAAATTACCAAAAATTCTGAAAGCTTTTGGTTTTTAAATGTTTACCATTTTATAAAATATTTAACAAAAAAGATAGTAGCTGGCAAGCCTGTATTATGCTCACATTTTTATTNTTAAGAAACAGCATTTAAGAAAAATAAGCATGCAGAACAACACACATTTTTGTTATAATTTCTAATGTCAAAGTTAACTGTAGAGAGTTTCAGAAACATTAAACTGTCACAAACAGCTTAATTTTCCTCTCAACTTAAAAACATGATTTGCTGTTAACAATTAAAACTTAGATAATTTTTTTGACACTATAAAAGGCATATATTTTCAATTTTAACCACCATAAAGCAATTTTTTCTGTGAATGTGACAAACAAATGTTTGATAGTAACAAATGTTGAAATCAACATTCAACTTCACCTAAAATGCAAACTAAAACAGAACATTTGGTTCAGTTCCATTATCTGCTTTGAAAGCTGCTTACATTGTTACTGTGTTACAAATTTTAAGTTTTGTTATACATTCTCTCAATTTGTATGCAAAACAGTATGTTAATATTATTAGTTAGTAAATTATAGAAGATCTTGTTACTTCTTGTTAAAAATGCTTGCAAACTTAACTTTGAAAAAGATATTCAATGTTTTTTTCTATTTTCAGGCAACAACTATACCAGTTTATCAAAAAGCTAAAGGTAGGCATCATTGTTTTGTTGTTATCCTATCTTCTTTTTATTGACTATATTTAAAACATGGAACTTGTAGTAATTTTGATTTATTATTTAATTCACCTAGCAATTTTTTTTTGTAAAAACTAAATGTGAAGGAAAATGCCATAACACATTTTTACGTATTTATAAATTGGCATAGATTCGTATATTTTTCTAACTTTTTTTTTTAATTTTCATGCCGCAAAGTCTATGTTTGTATCAGAAATTTTACTTTTATAGCAATGTGGTTAGCTTCAATTTATCTTTAATCTAAAGCTTTTTTGTTCAAATGTTCTTCAATCAAGTTCTTTTCTTGCTTGCTGTTTTTTTTAAACGGCTTTAGCTCCACACACAGCATGTCAGTATAGTAATTTGTGTCTTCGTCCATTGTAGTGGAAGGTTGGGTTTGATTCCACATGCAAAAATTGGGTGCTCAATAAAATTGCATTTTCTTACATGGTAAATAATTCATGACTTTAGAGACACAAAAAAATAGATGCTCAGCTGGACAGTTAAGTAAGACGGTTCAGTGGCCCAAAAACGCTATCACCATCTGTCCTCCAATCTAAATTGCTGTAGAATCAGAATTGTCGTCAAATCTCAAATTTGAGGACAAAGATTTGAGAGAAAGATTTTGCAGAGTGTACTTGGTGGTGTAAATGAAAACAATAAGTAGGAGGAGATTTAACTTTGAACTGTACAAGATTTATAAACTACCCGATATTAAATACATAAATTAAATAGAATGGATTGGATGGCCCTTGTGATTCGAATGAATGATGACAATATAATAAAAGAGATACTGCTTTTTAGACCCACTGGAACAAGAAAGTGGGGAAGGCCACGGTTGAGATAGGCTTACTTTATGGAGTCTGGTTTTCTTGCAATTAATGAAAAGAATTGGAGATCAAAGATAAATCGAGAGTCGTTGTGGAGAAAGAGGAAGACATTGGCCCACATTGGGCTGTCTGGCCAACTATGATCATGATTGTCTTCAAATCATCATTAATTTTACTGTTGCTGTTAGACAATTAATGTAGCTCTGGTGCTACATTTACAAGAAAAACCAGACCGCTTCTAGATTATGATAAAAAAAATAATAAACTTGTCATATTGACTTCAGCTTGTTTCAAACTTGCATTTTTTTCGAATTGTTACAAAATCGCACTATGGACGCTCAGAAAAATTTCAATTTTTATTGCAATACAAACGAAGTAGTGATTATTCTTCAGTTTGTATTTGCGATTAATTAATTATTTAAATTTAATTATTAAATTTGAGGAAAAAAGCAAACTTGCATCTAATACTGATTCCAGTTCAAGCAAATTTAACATTAAACTGCTCCAAATCATTTCAACTTGTTACTTATTTTATTGATAGATGTTTGTTGTATGACATATAACTTTAAAATCTTTTTTTATTTTTAGGATACGTTGGTTCTCAGTATCATCATTTCTTGTTTGGCAAAGTTCTACAACATATTGAAGGCAAGTGACTTCCTTTTTTGTGTAGTTAAATTTTAATTATTTCTTTGATTAGAATATCAGTTTAATGCAAATCTAAATTGTTTCAGGATGATTCTGTTGGGGAAATATTTTTGGAATATCAAGGACTTTGGCCTTCTGTCATCTCTAAGTATGTATTTATCTTTTTGTTTGGTTTACAATTTTTATCAGGTAGATTTAAATAATAATATGAATATTATTATTTGTATCATCACCTCCAAACAGTTTCATCCCCAATTTAATTATTTCATTTGCATAAATAATGTTCTGTTTCAGATTTTATGTTGTAAATAAGGTTCAATGAATTAATAAGCTGATAACTTTGATAAAATGCATAGTCTCTGGGTTGATGTATCTATATCATTTTTATTTCTTCATTTGGTATATGAAGAGCTCTGTTTTTATTATTTTATTGTATTTATATTCTATTTATATTATAGTATATATAACGATTGCACCTTTGAAGTAAAAAGAAAAGCAGGTGGAAGGTTTTCATCATTTTGATTATATATTATCAGTTATAGTAATCACTTATTATTATCAAACAAACAACAAACCTAGATTCATCAATCTAGTGAGAAAAAATGCATACCCAAAGTTGTTTAGTTTTCAGAGGGTTTTAAACATTTCTTGTAGTTAAACTCCTTAAAGGTTTTTTCCTTCTTTTCTAAATGAAGCTTGGACCTATGACCATAAAATTACCCGGTGGTTTTTCCTCTTTTTTTGTACTAGACTTAGTTAGCAATGCTATTTGATCAGCATATCCAGAATATGAAACGTCATGTGCGTTTGGTGTAGTATAGCAGATATCATTAAGCTGCATTCTGTTTAATCCCCTTAAATTAACTTTCATTCATTTTATTTTAATAGTAACTAAACAATAATACAACAGTACGATAATTGAAAGTGAAATGTTTATTCATAATGTTCTACTTTCTCTAAATTATTTTTTTTATAGCTGTTTTCTGAATTCACAAATATTGTGGTAAAACAGTAAAAAAATTTTACTTTTTTTTTCTTTTTTTAATTATAAATTTTTAAAACATAAAATATACAGTGCCAAATCTTTAGGTAGTTGTAAATTAGATAATTTATTATGTGACATAAGATAAATTGGTTAGAGTTTCGATAATATTTATTTGTAAACTAAGTGAAATTGTAAATTACCTGGTCAATTTTGAAATCTATCAATTTAAAGAAATAAATTATTTAACTTATATTACTTGTGCATGTAAAAGCAATGCATGAAAAATTATTTTTATGTACTCTTCAAGTATAACTTCATTTTTGCATGTTTTTTTGGTGTGGAGGGTATTTTTTTCTATAATTTCATATTTTTATGTGCCGTGTCATGGCTTTCATTTATTGATACTAGTTTTATAATTAAAATAAAGTTTGTCAATTAAAAGAAATTAATTTTTTAAATTGCATTACTGGCTGAGGTAAAAGCAACATTATGATAATTGTTCATATGTAGCATTTTCATCTATGACGCAATGTTTTTATGCACCATGTTATACTTTTAATTTATTGGTGGTTTTATAGTTAAAATAAAAGTTTGCTAATTTCAAAACTGTTCGTAATATTAAAGTTATTTTTATTTTAATTTCAATCCTTTTTTTAAAAAAATATTGAATTTGTGTTTTAGTTCTAGTGTGTTTAATATGATGGCTGTTGGAGAAATTTTTCAAAACACTTTACACCATGCTCTGTCCATTCACCCAACCCATACTGCATGGCTTCGTACAAAAGGAGATGTCATGTATGGTGAGTAATATTGTTTTTCTAATTCATCTTTATGTTTCACAATGTGAATTACTCAATCATTTTTTCATTCATTTAATTTTTTATGTAATATGATTCAGAAATGTAACAAAATTGTTAAACCATTAAAACATGATATTTTAAGATCCATAGATTTGAAAATTATATAATCAAGAACTTGAAATTATATGACAAAGAACTTACAACTTTGATAATGTAGCAGTGTTGTCATATTATTGAAACTTATTTTCTTTAAAATATTAAGTAGATAAAAATATCACAGTAAACATAGTTGATGCTGTAATCCATTATGTATGGTATCAAAAAGAAAAAAAAAAGTGCCAGTCTCCATAGCACCAAGAAAATAGCTGTCACCAAATATTCTAATATTTTTACCTGCTTCCTTTCTTTCTTTCTTTTTTTTTTTTTTTTTTTTTTTTTTTTTTTTTTTTTTTTTTTTTTTTTTTTTTTTTTTTTTTTT
>NC_092208.1:24449629-24573681 GCF_043381705.1 Parasteatoda tepidariorum | reverse complement strand
ATCTAAATAAAAACAATACCCTATCAGGGGTCTGTCTAGGTTTTTCTGAGAGGTACCTATTTTGTGAAAATTTAGACATAATTTGTAAAAAATTAAAAATTATATTTAAAAATCCAACACAAGAATATGGATTTATCATTTCTTAAGGAATACAAAAATAAAATTTTAAGAAAAAGTATTTTGTGAAGCTACCGTTTTTCCTAAAATTAAATTTGTGAAACTACCGTTTTTCCTAAAATTAAATTTGTGAAACTACCGTTTTTCCTTAAGTTGAATTTGTGAAGGTACCGCTAAACGGTAGTAAATTCGGTCTGGACAGACCCCTGATTACTAAATAATATATGGAATATATTACTTAGACAATTATCTATCTTATAGCTAAGCAAAAAAGCTTTTGTAAAGAAATTTAAAATCTTCTAAAAGTGCTTTCATTTTTTTTAATAAATGTTTCTAATATTTAATTTTAAAAATGTATTAAATATAATGTATATAATACTTATTACAAACCAATAACCCTATGTATTTACCTTTTTAATTTGGTGTTTAGCTTTTGAATCAAAAATTTTCCAAATTTTATTTTCAGAAATATTGTAGTTTTGAGGTTTTTATTTTATACATATATAGGTTTGCAGTATATCTTATATATACAATTAGTTTCAATATAACAACTATTTTTGTGACTTTAAATATTAATATTACTGATGTTTTTAAAGTGATGATGTGTGTAGTTATTTATTGGTAGATCGAAAACTGTACAAGTTCTAAACTAAAAATTTATTCTTCACAGAAATATCATGAAGCTAGACTTCTGTATCAGATGATACAAACTGAAGTACGCAACACGTCTCCGAGATTGAGCCGATTTCTAAACTGGGAGCACCTCAGGGTGGATTTGCTGGAAGTATTAGATTCCCCTTTCCACTTTTGTCAGTCATCATCCTATAGGGCTGAAATTGTCCAGAGAATAATGACCTTGCTTGCATCATACAAGAAAGAAAGGGGTAAATCTTTATTTACTTTCTGTTTAAAGTTCTCTAAAGTTAGGATTCACAACCATCTATACATAGGTTCAGCAGACTGATTTTTTTTTTTTAAATTTAAAACAATTGGCCTCAATTGTTTGGTTATTTGTTTAAATTTTTTTTTTCTATTCTTTTAATTTGTTTGAGAAGAACTGGTACTAACGTTTTACTTAATTTAGAATTTAAGCAAAAGCATTTAAAGGGATGGGTATGGATCTACTGGACATGCAGGGATGATGTACCTATGATTAAGGGTTTTCTTCCCTACATCTAACCTCCTTTAACATCTGATTTTCAGTTTAAAAAGAATCTCTAAGTAGAAAAGAATTAGTTTAATTGATAATAAAATAGTCATTTACTATGTAATTTAGTGAAATTAAAAGTTTTTTAAGAATTTTTAAGAAAAGTTGTTAAAGAACAGAAATTTTAGAAGGTATAAGTATGGTTTAATTTTTATTTTTGGTTTTATTTTGCCCATTTAAAAAATTTTCTTCTTTACATATTTCTTAAGAGGTTCCACCAGATCCAAATTTGATGGAATTATGCTCTGCTGTTTTGCTTAACTTTCGGGAATGGGAAAAGCTAATTGAAGTGGAACCTAAAAGCGATGGATATATGCAGGTATCGATTTCTTTCAGAAATTTTCTTTCATTTGTATGTAAAATGATTTGTATTATTTTTATTATTTAGCTTAAAAAGAAAATAAGACAAATAACTTTTATTGATTAAACAAAAAGAAAAAAAAAGCTATCAGAGTTGATTGAAGTTAAAAATCTTTTTCTTTTATCTGATGCTTATTCTTAGTTTTTTTCTTACTCAGTAAATATAATTTGATTTTAATTAATTTGGTATATGTGTACAGTTTTTGAGAAAAACTGTATAGTAAACATTTAAAAAAAAAGTATTGTATTATCAAAACTGCCAACTTTTTACATTTTTTGCAAAAACTTATTCTTGTGGTAGCTAAATTACTGTTTTAATGTATTATTTTTTATGTATTATTTTTTATTCTTTTAAACTTATTTTACACACCACTATGGTTTGTAAATTAAGTTTAAATGGTTTAAAAGTTCATATGCATCGCCACTTTGTTCCAGCTCTTTCGTGGTGAGGCTTTTAAAATGTTATCAAAATTACCAAAAATTCTGAAAGCTTTTGGTTTTTAAATATTTGCCATTTTATAAAATACTTTACAAAAAAGATAGTAGCTAGCAAGCCTGTATTATGCTCACATTTTTATTGTTTCAGCATGTACTTTCACAGCAGCTAACAAAACATAGATAGTGATTAGTCTATAAGCTAGATTCTGCAAAAAAAATAAATAAAGGGAGAAAGAAAGAAACAATGCATACGAAAGAATAAAAGTAAAAAAAAATAAGAGAGCAACATTGATTTTCCAGTAACTTGAAATTATCTACCTTCTGTTACATAAAAACCACAAGAAAACGAATTAATTTTCTTCCTCTTTAACTAATGTATTTTTTTAAATATATACTTTTTAAATCTTTTTATCACATCTGTTTTAATATTTGTGTTTATTTTAGTTTGCCAAAGTAGTTGCTTCTGTTTGCAAAGAAGTTCTGAATAAGACAGGTAGAAACACACCAAAGGAAATGTGGGATACAAGTAAGTTAATAAGCTAATAACTTGTCTTGATCAGCCAATAACTTTTTTGATTGATTGAGAAATGATAAAGAAAGACATTGATTTATCATTTATTAGTCTATCGAAAAGTTGTTATTTTATTCTGTACTGATGGTGTTTATAGTTTGTCAAAATAACTCCCCTAGCCATTCGTCTGGACCCATAGCGGGGAATATGGTAACGAGGTATAACTATTTCCAGTAGGGGTGTGGGGTTATTGTTTAGGACAGGGTTTGGTTCGGGTAGGCGAGAGAAAGAGAATTTATCTTTTTCTTCAGTCTATTGTGTTAACCCTAGAGTGAAGAGAAACTACCCTCCCTGAAATGTGCTATTCTTGTTTCCACAGCAGCAGACAGCCTCAGACTTTATGGTAGGGGAGTTCTTATTGTAGACAAACTATACTTTATTGTGTATTATCTGAATGTAAAAATTATCTATCTTATCTTTCAACTTCCGGGATAAATTATTAAATTTTAACAGCTAAACAAAACACTAATATAGGAGGACAGAAAATAAGCTTTCTCACCTTCAGTCTTTTAATGTGCTTTAAGGAACATGATATAAGACACACACAGGTTCAAATGAGCATGAAACATTATTTCAAATTTTAATTTAAATTTTTCCAGTTCCAGCTGCTGTAAAATTTTTTCTTTGACTCCATGACCATAATATAAAGGTGAGACAGAATTGAGATCATTTACTAGGTAATCAGAATTGATACTCGAAGGAGGGTATCAAAATGTGTCAAGATAGAAGTATATAAAAAAAAAAAATTATGTCACTGAGATTAAATTTATGTTCAAAATCCTAACAATGTATCTCAATTGATAGTTTGTCAAGGATGTCTTAATTGCAGATACACCTGTTGTGTACCTTTTAAACTTAATTTCAGAGTGCATCTGATTTGCCCAATTACCTCATTTGCTTTTACTACTGGATTTCTCTTGTTCAATCCTCACTTCCATTAATTTGTCTTTTGTTTTTCATTGCCGACTCTTCCTTTTCTAGTTTCTAACTTGTCTCTGATTTAATAATTCATGCATTGTCATCCTGGTAAAAAATGCAGTCTTCTTCTTCTTACACCTCTTTATCCCTTAGTTAGACCTTTGTTGTGACTTTCCATCTCACCTTCAGTTGTGGACAAACACTTTATTTCTCGCCATGTTTTGTTTACTGTTTTTAATTCACGGATAATAGTTCTGCACCATGTTGTTTTAGATCTGCCTCTCTTTCGTTTGCCTTGGGGTGTCCAGTTCAGCTTCTGTTTTATTTTGAATTTTTCAGCTTTTTAATAGAGAGTCCAATCCATCACCATCTGTATTATCTGATTTCTATTTCTATTGATTTTTTGCTTACTGATTTTGAATGTTCTTTGATATGTTTGAATTTCATACTTGTAACTTGTCCACTTTTATTCCTTTTCATCTAAAAAGCAATAGAAGTTTTTAACTCATGACCGTTCAATTAGCTTGATATATTGACTCATTCTACTAATTGTAATTGATAACTATATGTACTTTTTTTATAAATGCACTTTTTTAAATTTTTGTTATTTTTTTTTTTTTATTTTTTATTTTATTATTATTTTTTTTTGAATTTTCAGTTTTGATATATATCCATTGTTCAGCAACTAATACAGAGATATTTTTAATTTGTTTCAGTTCTTCCTATTTTTAACAATACTGTTAATAATCAACACAAGAGGACAAATTCTGGTGTTATGAAAGATAATTCTCGGGAATCCTCTCAAGGAATTATTACAAAGTGAGTTTGCATTACAAATAATGCTATTTCTATTTGTGTGATTATATGTATGTTTTTTTTAATTAAGAAACAGCATTTAAGAAAAATAAGCATGCAGAACAACACACATTTTTGTTATAATTTCTAATGTCAAAGTTAACTGTAGAGAGTTTCAGAAACATTAAACTTTCATAAACAGTTTAATTTTCCTCTCAACTTAAAAACATGGTTTGCTGTTAACAATTAAGTTTTAGATAATTTTTTTGACCCTATAAAAGGCATGTATTTTCAATTTGAACCACCATAAAGCAAATTTTTTTATGAATATGACAAACAAATGTTTGATAGTTATTTAATAATAAACATTCAAGTTCACCTAAATTGCAAACTAAAACAGAATATTCATACCAGTTCGATTGTCTGCTTTGAAAGCTGCTGACATTGATACTGCATTACAAATTTTAAGTTTTGTTATGCATTCTCTCAATTTTTATACAAAGCAATGTGTTCATATTATTAGTTAATTATAGCACATCTTGTTACTTCTTATTAATAATGCTAATAAACTTAACTTTGAAAAAGATATTCAATGTTAATTTCTATTTTCAGGCAACAACTATACCAGTTTATCAAGAAGCTAAAGGTAGGCATCATTATTTTGTTGTTATCCTATCTTCTTTTTATTGACTACTAGCAGCCAAAGGCGCCCAGCTGTCCGCCAAGCTAAAGGTTTTCACAAATAAAATTTTTTAAAACATAGCCGGAAATCTGAAGATTAGTGGACAATTAAAGTGTTCCTGTCCAGCAATTTTGTCTTCATATCCAGTTCTGCTGCAGATGTGTTATAGCTCTTGAGGATGTTTGAAATTATATAGCTACAACGCTTAAAAAAAAAAAACTAAAATGCTAAATACATGAAAAGAACACGAAAACGAATAAATTTTTTATGGTATCAATTTCTATTTCTATATAATTTTTTATGGTATCAAATTCTATTTCTATATCTGTTACGTCAAGCACTCAGGTATTATAATTTGATCTAGTTGTGCTTGTATAATTTTGATCTAGTTGCGCTTTCTACGTCATTTTGTTAACATCGTTTGGTTTGTTATTTAACATCGTTTGGTTTGTTATTTCTAAGTTAACTTTCAAAAAATTGGCTGGCATCAGCATTTTTATTCTTTAAGTTGTTTATTTTTTCTTTTGGAATTCGTTCCTTTTTAGCGAAATGTTTTTCAACCTAATCGAATTCTTTGCCGACTGTTCTCTGTATATATAAAGAAAATAAAGTAAATATTTTTAAAGTGTTGTGAAAAGAATTTTTAGTTGTACAAAGTACTACAATATCGCTATAAAAATTATCGTCTTCGCTTAAAAAAAAAAAATAGAGCGTGGAAAGAAGAAGAAAAACTTATTATAACAATTATGAACAGCGACAAATATATCAAAGCGAAGCGTTCTATTTACGTATCGAATATGTTGCCACATTTTTAATACAAAAGTTAAACTTTTCTCCACTTTAATAAATGTAAACTAATGCGAACTTTACAATTAAATTATTAATTCCTTCGTATATTATTGGTTTAAGTTGTCGAAAATTAATATTTCAATTGTAAGGTTCGCATTAGCATACATTTATAAGAGTGGGGAAAAGTATATGCATTTTTTAATAGTTTTTTGAATATGGCTCTTTGAAGACGAAAAAGCAGACGAAAAGCATAGACTTACAAAATGACTGATAACTAAATAACTAATCCAAATTTTTGAAAAAGAAAAAAAATACTTCTTCATTATGTCAAAACACAATTATGGGCCGAGTTTCGTGCCTGGGCGAGGCTTCTGGGGCGATATATTGTGATTACAGACACACACACAGCCGCTTTTATTATTATGTATAGATAATTAAAATATGGATTTTATAGTAATTTTAATTTATTATTTAATTCACTTAGTAATTTTTTTTTTTGTAAAAAATAAATGTGAAAGAAAATGCAAGAACACATTTTTACGTATTTATAAATTGGCATAGACTCATATATTTTTCTAACTTCTTTTAAAATTTTTATGCCGCAAAGTCTATGTTTGTATCAGAAATTTTACTTTTACAGCAATGCTTTTATAGCTTCAATTTATCTTTACTCAAAAGCTTTTTTGTTCAAATGTTCTTCAATCAAGTTCTTTTCTTGCTTGCTGTTTTTTTTAAACAGCTTCAGCTCCTTACACAGCATAGTCAGTATAGTAGTTTGTGTCTTCGTCCATCGTAGTGGAAGGTTGGGTTTGATTCCACATGCTAAAAATTGGATGCTCAATAAAATTGCATTTTCTTACAGGGTAAATAATGCATGGCTTTAGAGCCAGAAAAAAATAAATGCTCAGCTGGATAGTTAAGGAAGACGGTGCAGTGGCCCAAGAATACTATCTCCATCTGTCCTCCGATCTGAATTGCTGTAGCGTACCACATTTATGCTTCAGTATTGTCGTCAAATCTCAAATTTGAGGACAAAGATTTGAGTGAACGATTTTGCGGAGTGTACTTGGTAGTGTAAATTAAAGCAATAAGGCGAAGGAGATTTAACTTTGAACTGTACAAGATTTATAAACAACCTGATATTAAATACATAAATTAAATAGAATGAATTGAATGGCCCATGTGATTCGAATGAATTATGACAATATAATAAAAAAGATACTGCTTTTTAGACCCACTGGAACAAAAAAACGGAGAAGGACACGGTTGAGATAGACTGACTTTTTGATTTTAATGCAATTAATAAAAAGAATTGGAGATCAAAGATAAATCGAAAGTTGTTGTGGAGAAATCTTCAGAGGAAGGCATTGGCCCACACTGGGCTGTCTAGCCAACTATGATGATGATTGTCTTCAAATCATCATTAATTTTACTGTTGCTGTTAGACAATTAATGTAGTGCTGGTGGGACACTTACAAGAAAAACCAAACGGCTTCTAAATTATGATAATAAAAATAATAAACTTGTCATATCGACTTCAGCGTGTTTCAAACTTGCCTTTTTTTTTAATTTTTAAAAAATTGCTACTGGCACGCTCAGAAACATTTAAATATTTTATTGCAATACAAACGAAGCAGTGATTACTCTTCAGTTTGTATTTGCGATTAATTAATTATTAAATTTAAGGAAAAAACCAAACTTGCTTCTAATACTGATTCCGGTTTAATTTAACATTAAACTGCTCCAAGTCATTTCAACTTATCACTTATTTTATTGAAACATGTTTGTTGTATGACATATAACTTGAAAATCTTTTTTATTTTTAGGATACGTTGGTTCTAAGTATCATCATTTCTTGTTTGGCAAAGTTCTACAACATATTGAAGGCAAGTGACTTCCTTTTTTGTGTAGTTAAGTTTTAATTATTTCTTTGATTAGAATATCAGTTTAATGCAAATCTAAATTATTTCAGGATGATTCTGTTGGAGAAATATTTTTGGAATATCAAGGACTTTGGCCTTCTGTCATCTCTAAGTATGTATTTATCTTTTGTTTTTATTATTTATTCATCTTTGTTTGGATTATGATTTTCATCTGGTAGATTTAAATAATAATATGAATATTATTATTTGTATCATCACCTCCAAACATTTTCATCCCCAATTTAATTATTTCATTTGCATAAATAATGTTGTATTTCAGATTTTATGCTGTAAATAATGTTCAATGAATTAGTAAGCAGATAACTTTGGTAAAATACATTATCTCTGGGTTGATGTATCTATATCATTTTTATTTCCTCTTCATTTGGTATATGAAGATCTTTGTTTTTATTATTTTATTGTACATATATTATAGTATTTATAACAATAAGCACCTTTAAAATAAAAAAGAAAAGCAGGTTGAAACTTTTCATTATTTTGATTATATACTACTTTTAGTTATAGTAATCACTTATTATTATTATCAAACTAAACAAACAACAAATCTAGATGCATCAATCTAGTGAGAAAAATAAATTCCCAAAGTTGTTTAGTTTTCAGAAGGTTTTAAACATTTCTTGTAGTTCAACTTCTTAAAGGTTTTTTTTCTCCCGTTTTTAACGAAACTAGAACCCATGACCATAAAGCTACCCAGTGATTTTTTCCTCTTTTTTTGTGCTAGACTTAGTTTGCAACGGTATTTGATCAGCATATATATCAAACGTCATGTGCGTTTGGTGTAGTATAGCAGATATCATTAAGTTTCATCCTGTTTAATCCCCTTAAACTAACTTTCATTCATTTTATTTTAATAGCAACTAAAGAATAATACAACAGTATGATAATTAAAAGTGAAATAATTATTCATAATGTTCTACTTTCACTAAATTACTTTTTTTATAGCTGTTTTCTGAATTCACAAATAATATGGTGAAACAGTAAAAAAGTTTAATTATTTTTTTTTAAATTTGCGAAACATAAAATATACAGCGCCAAATCTTTAGCCACAATATTAGGTAGTTGTAAATTAGATAATTTATTTGCTGACATATGATAAATTAGTTAAAATTTCTATAATATTTATTTGTGAACTAAGTGAAATTGAAAATTACCAGGTCAATTTTGAAATATTTCAATTAAAAGAAATAAATTATTAAATTATATTACTTGTGCCTGCAATACATAAAAATTATTTTTATATAGTCTTCATGCATAACTTAATCTTTGCATATTTTTTTGGCGTGGTGTGTAATTTTTTCCATAATTTCATATTTTTATATGCCGTGTCATGGTTTCCATTTATTGCTACTAGTTTTATAATTGAAATAAAGTTTGTTAATTAAAAACTATCAACGAAGAGAAATTAATTATTTAACTTGCATTACTGGCACAGGTTAAAGCAACATTATGATAAATGTTCATGTGTAGCATTTTCATCAATGACTCGATGAAAATGCTACACTTTTTATGCGTCATGCTATAGTTTTAATTTATTGGTGGTTTTATAGTTGAAATAAAAGTTTGTTAATTTCAAAACTATACATAATATTAAAGTTATTTTTATTTTAGTTTCAATCATTTAAAAACATTATTTAATTTGTGTTTTAGTTCTAGTGTGTTCAATATGATGGCTGTAGGGGAAATTTTTCAAAACACTTTACACCATGCGTTGTCCATTCACCCAACCCATACTGCATGGCTTCGTACAAAAGGAGATGTCATGTATGGTGAGTAATATTGTTTTTCTATTACAGACAGGGTATCTGCACACCTGGAAAGTCACGAATTTCGATATTGAACAAAATTTATCATGAAATTTTATGATTTTAACTATTTTTTTTAAAAAAAAAGTCATGGATTAAGGTTGCCGAAAAATCTAAATTTTGAAATGGATTTTACCCCCTCCCCTTTCCCCAATTTCATGGTGTTTTGAATGTTTGAATTTATAACAAAATCCCCACTCACAGTCATATTTGATTGAAATATAAAATATTTTTTATCCTGTTCTTTAAAAATCATAGTGTTCTTTCAAAAAATGAAGGAAAAAATATTTTTTCTTGAACGAATTATCTTTTAAACTTCGGTGATTTCAGAATTTTTGTTGTTATTTTTTATTTTATCAATTTTAAATTCTAGCTGAAGCAAGCCCTTTGGCAATTTTTTTAAATTCTGAAATGAGAACAGAAAAATCAGGAGTATTTCTTTCCTTTCCAATAAACAAGAAAAGTATCTTTAGAATATAATTCTGCAGAGGAAAAAAAGAAAAAATATTTGCTTTTGTATTTTTTTCCAGCTATTTTATTGCTTTAACTCTTTCATTACTCTGTTTTTTTAATTTAAAATCTATAAATATGAAGATGCTGAGTATAACAGTTTTGGTTATACCTATCAATTCAATTCATGTTGTTATAATTCTTTTTTATACTTGTTGTGTTTTTTTTTTCCGGAGAAAATAGTAACTTTGTTAAGTCATGGAAAATTTTCGGAATTAGTCATGAATTTGAAAATCTAAAATGTAGCAGATACCATGTACAAATAAGTGATGTTTTTTAAGCAAACATAGAGTTCCAGCAATTGCGAATTGACTTCATGCTGTGAATAAATTAAGAAAAAAAATAGAGTAGTTGTTGTTAATTCCTCGTTGAATGCAGCAAAGGGTTTTTCACTCAAATCACAAATTCTATTTCACAAGTAAAATGTGCCAATGATGGATAAGAAATTATCCAAAGTGCCCACTGTTAATGAAATATTTATTAGCAATTAATGATTTTAATTACAATTTATGAAAGTATTATTTAACACATTATGTTATCTAACAGTAAATAAAAAACCATTTACTGACTTTAAAAACCTAATAAACTCTTAACAAAATTCTATACTAATGACCATACTGATGGGGAATTTTCAGATAACATAAAATTAAAATATTGCAAATTTTAAGTAAATTCTTCTCATCACAGCTTAAAAGAATAATTTTTGTTTATTTAATATTTCAGTTCAAGGTCATTATGCAAGTGCCCTAAAATACTACATCTCTGCCGCTATGGTTAGCAGTGATTTTTTTAGCCTCCCCTTGCCAAAAGCTATTTTTGACGATCTCCAGTACAAGCACATGATTCACTGCTGCTCCAAACTTCAAAACCACACACAGGTATGATAAACAGTTTATGATTATATTAGTGCATTAGTTTAAATTAGTTTAATGTCCCTAAGTTTTTTAGATTCAAAACAAAATGTGCCTGCAACTTTTCCAATGAGCAATTAGATATTAGTATGAACAATTAGATATTGGTATAAATTTGTGTAATAACAAAAGTATTTTTGAATTGTTTTAAAAAATACTTTGGATATTATAAAAATTTATGTCAATATTTTATTCAGGAATATGTTATAAAAATGAATTTTTATCTTTTATTATGCAAATTTATGAATTTAAAAATTTAATGAAAATAGATTATGATTATAAAGATTGAATTATCAGTTAATGTCCATTACAAACAGAAAATATTGTTGTTAAATTAAATTTAATAGTTTTTTCTATTTATTTCTTTTTTTTTTTTGGTTACTAAAAATCTATAAAATTCACTGTCTGTGAAATATTTTATTCTTTTACTTTGTATTTTCATGGTAAACTGCACCTTTTTTTTTGTTATGACTTTCTTCTCACATCCATATTTTTTTTAATTTTTTATGTGTTCTAATATTTCTTCATTTTTAAAACACACATTCATGCTTTTTTTTAATGGTGTGGCAATTGTTCATAATCTGTTCATAATCTTTATACTTTTTTCATTATTAGACAATCCTTCATTTTTAAAATTTGTGTAATTAATTTTTAATAATGGAACAATTATCCATCTTAGAATCTATGTTCATTATTTTTTTAGTTTTAAGTTGAGCCTTCTTGTATAAAATGTTTCTCTTAGTTACAAAACTTCTTTATTTTTTTAGTTAAACAACAATTATTGCTTCTTAGATTCTATGCTCATTCTTTTTTAGTGCTCGTGCAGTTGTTCCTTTTTTAAATCTGTGTAATTTTTTTTAAATGGCCTTTCTAGTTGTGTGCTTGAAAATGTTAAATGTTTCTAAATGTAAATTTAAATATTGAATCACTTAAAAAAAAATTATAAAGTTTTATTATCAATAATTTATCTCGAATTATGTTATACAAAAGCATATTTTTTCCTTTTTGTAACCTTTATTGATTAGGGAGTTTTGATTGTTCATATTTACCATAATACCTTTCCTAATATTAGCTCTGGTATGCACGTATTTAAAGATATAAATTATTTAGATTGATTATATCATTTTTTTTTATTATTATATGAATATAATAAATATGTTTTGTAATGATGTTCTGTTCACTCTTAATGAATATTTTTTAAAAATAAAGTCAGTTATACAATTTAGGGGTCACAAATTAATATTCGTCAAACTCCAAAATGTTTTCAAACTCTGAGGTAATTGCTATTGTGACGCCCGGTGGCTGAGCGGTAGCGCTTCGCACTGTCGTGCCACAGGTCCCTGGTTCGATCCTGGGGCCGGGCAAGGTTGACTTGTGGAAAGTCTTCAACTTCATGTTGAAGCCTTTCATCCCTTCAGTGGGTCGATAAATGAATACCAAGCATGCTTGGGAACTAAACACTGGGGGTTCCACGTTCTGCGGACCACCTGACTGGAACATCTGCTCCTGCACACCAGAGCCCAAGGTCAAGAAAACTGAGATGGGCACAGTAGGCCATGGCCCTCTATGGGCTGTCGCGCCACTGAGTTTAGTTTTAGTTTAATTGCTATTGCAGTCGATAAGAGCAATGAAGTCTCTAAACCAACTTTAGTGTATATAAAGGTTAAAAGCAGTTTCCAATGAAAGGTGAATTAACTGGTTTTTGTTAATAAACTGGTTAAAAAACTTTTGTTAAATAAACTGGTTTTTGTAAATTTTAGCTCCCTTACTCTACCCATCTTTGATAATCGGCTTAAGCGAAGTCTAAAAATAAAAGTTGAAGAATTTTGCCATCACTAGTTATTTTTTCCTTCTGAGATTTTTTTTGTCTTTTTATACAGTAAGAAATGCTTGTTTTTCTAGCTGTTAATATCCACAAAGTATTAGTTCCTACAGGCGCGATAATGCTCGGCAACTTACTTATTCACCTGTTCTTCTTGCACCATTTTGTGATAGGTTCGCTAACCCCTCAGTTTTCAGTTGGTGGTGCTATAGGGGTATTTTCCAATTCAACTTATCCACTGTAATGTACCTAGACATCGATTTTTCAATTATCGTTACCTCCTTTGAAAGTTAAGAGGGTTAGAAAGTTAAGTATTCAGTTGTTGTTTCTCTATTATGGGTTTTTCAGACTTGAAGGGTTACCCAGTATATGGTCAAAATAGGTCAAAATAATAGGTCAAAAATAGGTCCAGATGGTCAAAACCTCATATCTTAGGTTTTGGGTACTGGTCACAAAAATACAGTGCACCCTGTATTTTTTTTAAAAATATACTTTTGCTGGGGTAACTGCTTCAGTGTGAGATTTAAATGTGGAATCATTGATAATTCCAGGCTGCTATCCTTCACCAATTCCTGGATGAGCCGAACTATGCAATGGCATTCAAGGCCCTCGGGGAGAGAGTTTGCAATGACAGCTGTGACACTTACTACTCTTGCATATGGGATATCACTCTGCTTGAATTCCTGGTGCACCACCACACAAAGCGGGGAGAGACTGACTGCCGCCAGCAGGTGATCCAGCTGATTGGTCAGCTAGAACTCAACTCCAACAACAATGAAGAGATTCAAAGAGAAGCTGCAAGCCTCAGGAAAGGTTGGTTTTTGAGAGCTCTGGCCAAACAGTACTTGTAAATGCTTCTAATATGTAAATAGGACATTGTATGATACATTTTGTAAATATTGCATCTATAATTCATTTTTGATTAAAATAGTTTTAAGTCTTAATATTTTTAAATGCTGTTTTTAAATCAATATGTAGTAATTAATTATTTATAAAACGTGATGGCTATTAAAGACTTCAAAAGTTTCAAATTTCTATTTTCCAGCATATATTGCAATGGAAACTAGCATAATTGAGCCTTGGTTTTATGAAATTACCTATAGGAAAATGTTTTTAAAATCTTTTAACTATTTTTCATCTGTATGCAATAGTTAATTATTTATTAATTAATTGGCTATTTATTTAAGACTTAATATTTTTATACATGGATCTACAAAAGAGTTTGAAATTTCTTGGAGCCCACATATTATGCAATGGAGGATAGCATAATCAACATTTGTTTTTATGAAATTGCATATAGATAATTATTTTTAAATTAATATTATGGGTACCTTTCATTTCTGTGCAGAGGCAAGAAAGCACAGAATAAATGTGTATAAGTGAGACGGACGGAAGTGAAAAACCATAATAAAAAGCTTAAAACTCCTAATTAATATATAGTATTAATCAATAACTCCTAATTAAAACTATATATACTCTACTGAAAAATTTAAATAAGGTAACCTTCAAAATGCTATGAATTTTTTTAAAACTATTTTTTAAAAAAATGAAAATGCTTACATACTCAAATTTTGTTTTTATTCCAATTACTAATTTCTCTCAATATAATTTACAATCAAATTTTGATTTTTGTTTTTGACAGTTTTCAAAAAGAGGCTTTTATTTTTTTTTACTACAGTAAAAGTCAAATTTAAAGCAAAAAATAGGAGGTATTGAACCTTTCTTATGTAAGCATTAATGGGGATGGTCCAAAATTGCCCGAAGCATGCTTATATAATATTTAAATCGCGTCTGAGTATTAGATATATTTAAATTTAATAGCTGGTGTCTTTCAACACTTAAGAAGTGAATGCTAGTGATACTCATAAAACTGAAATATACATAAAACTTTATTAAAATGTTTTTTCAACACGACAAAAGTGTATGCATTGAATAATAAATGAATACATGTACAGAACTACAGTTTACACAATTCATTGGGAACAACAATATTGTAACAACCACATTATGTACATAGATGTGGGGGGAAACTTTTGATTTTCTTGCAATATATGACTTTTTCATTTCTATAAAAACTTTTAAAAAATGCACACTCATTATTTGCACATTGCCCAAAAACTTCTCAACTGTGGGAAATTTTAAAAACCTATTCATTGTTTTTTATTACAAAATGTAGCAAATGTTACAAAATGGAATAGAATTCTTAAAACAACTGTTATAATTTTTTAAAGAAATATTTATATATTTGAGTTAAAATTCAAAATTTTGTATGAAGCTAATCAGAGCTCAATTTCAACGGCTCTGAAAATGAACAAAAAGAATGCTTGTCAAAAAAAGTGCACAACTTTTTTTCTACAGAGAACAACAGAAAAATATATTTTGGCTTTGAGAGGAAGAGCTGTCAAAAATTCTATTTTTGAATCAGTTTAAGCAAATTTAATTATTCCTCATAACAATCAATGTGCTGTATCAATTTGACTTAAAAATTAAAGACAAAGTATGTGTAAAATATTTTCAAGTTAAAAAATAATTGAAATTTTGAACTATTTGTCATCTTTTTTAGAATTGAAGTAGGTTTTCAACTTCTTCTGTTTTATTATTGATATTAAAACTGTTTTATTGTTAATTAAAACAAGTAAAGCATTCCTGCTGCAACTAGTTGTTGAGAAAGGGGTCATTGTCAGCATTGCACACCTGCCGCCTTTACTCCCTGTATGAGCTGATATAAAGCTGGGTTGTCTCCAAGCCACCACTGGATGGAGCACGCAATGATAGCTTAGTGCAATGACTTCCAAATGGTGTTCTGCAGAACCCCAAGGTTCCGTGGAAGAGTTAAAAAGGTTCCCGCAAGTTAATTTATTTTTATAACCAGCGATGAGTTTGAAACCTTCTGAGTATATTTAAATTCAACAATAATTCATAATCTATTTGATCTTAAAGTTTTAACCACTATGCCATCACAGATCTTAATTATGAATTTCATCTTTAATGTTTAAATAAATCGTTGAATTTATGAACATTAAAAGAGAATTTAAAAATAAAAAAAATTCAGGAAGACCAAAGATTTAGATCTTCTGATACCGTGAAATAGTACTGCTATATTTTGCAATTTTTACATTAAAAGTTTACTTTTTTATCAAAGTTTATAGAAATAAGTATGAAAAGCACTTATAGTTGGAAGGCAAGAGACTACATTTTTCCACTGGACCACAAGTGGTGCATCCCTAATTTAGTAAAACTATTAGTTTTCCTATAATTAACAGTATGTTCAGGACTTTTATTTCATTCACATTATTCTTTTCCTGTTTCTCTGAAACCTACATATATACTCTATAGCAATATAAAATCAACAAGTTTTAAATAGTTTTCATCATTTTATAAAAATAGATTTTTTTTCCAACAGTTTTACTATTTCATTTTCAACAGTAAGGCACTGAAAATGGAATGTACTTTTAATCAATATGGACAAAAAATTACAATAAGCTCCAGGTAATGATAAAATGTTAACCATATACTTTGTTCCCAAAATTCAACAATATTCCTACAAAATTTAGATAAAAACAAATACAGCCCTAGTTTTATCTGTTGAATACAATTTTAATTGTTATTGCACTTTGGGGAATGTTTTAATTTGTTGTTAAAAATGTCTAAAAATAGTTTTCACACATCATTGTTCACGAAAACAAGTCCATTCAATTACATATTCACTTGTTAGTAAACATAATTCAAAAACAGTTGTAAACTAAATACAATATCAAATACAAAGCTTTGAGTTCTTATATAAAACACTAGTGATAATATATTAGGAAACGTGTTTGTTGAAGCAAAAAAAAATAATTTTGATTCTGATATAATATATGAATATATATTAGGACATTAAATAAACAAAGACATTACAAAAAAAGTACTGTTTACAAGTACAAGCACATGTTTTTGGTGTAAAGAATAACATCATAGTTCACATCCATTATTGAGCATATATAGAAGTTGTTTAAAGGGTGATAGTTGATCCAATTGCTGAAGCTTTTTGTTGTATATTTTTAGATAATTATGAATTAAAAGACTTCTAACTTTTTAATTTAGTTACTAATTTTTTTCTTTGCTGTAAAAACTAATACAGCAAAATACGGAAGAAACAAATCCAAAGCTTCTCTCTGGACCCCATTTTTATTCATTTCAAAAGAATATGTTGCTAATAATCAGACATTATGATAGAATTTGATTATTATAATGTATGTAATATTGAAATTAGAGTCTGTAATCGCATAATCTGACTTGATTTACCTCTTTTAATGCATAACCTAACCCTAATTGCAGCTTTTTCTTCCGCAAAAATATGAGGTAGGGTCTCGTTGCTATTGGATAGGACTTGGCTCCCACACAGCAATTTTTTTTTAAATTTAGAAGCACTTGCAAATCCTACATTTATTAAGTTTAAAAAATAGTGCACAAAGCAAGCAGGTAATATTTAAGTTTCAAATAATTCTAGAATTATTGCTTAGTGAAATAAACAATTAACAGCTTTAGATATATACTTTTTGTTTTCTGTGTAAATGAAAACTATGTATCTAAAGCTCAGGGTTCATTTGAATATTGAGCATTCGTCATACTTCATGTGATACTTTCAATTTAAACATTTAAAATCTTAGTCGATGTGAACCATGTTATTCTCAAACCATATTCACAGCATAAGGCAATCATAGCTATAAATGCATAATACGACAAGATTATTATAACAAGATATACAGACAAAAAATAGTTTAAAGGCACTTGGAATGCATAGAAGTGCTGCTAAGCGCACGCCTTCATAGGTTAACATCAAAACTCTCTCTCTCTCTTACAATAAATAAAAACTCATTTGGTAACACAATACATACAGTGAAATAATATCTGCATAAAAAAGTTTATAAAAAGTACACACATAATAGTATATTACAAGCGAGTAAAGAAATAATAGCTTCAAACATCATTAAAACTGTGTTAAAAAATGGTAATGTATAGTTAAAAATAAATACTTTAGCAGCTTCGTATTTTGAATCTATATTTCATGTCGCACCACTTAAGGTATTGGACAGATCTGTTATGATAAAACTTTACCATTATTTTTTGCTTTTTTTAATTAACTATCAAAACTAGAATATAGTTATATGTAAGCTACCATAAGGATAAAATCATTGTCTAAGTGGGAAAAAAATGAAAATCATCAGCTTATTTCAAGGTGTGGTATTCTATGTTAATGTTAGGTATTCACATTTCTTCCTCTTAGCTGCAGTAAGTTTTTCACTGTGCGGCTTAAAACCACAGTTCGATGATAATTTAATTACCATTATGTTAATATGACTTATCAAAACAATTACCATTATTTTGATATGATAAATATACATGTTAAATCTTAACAGAAAATTTTAAATCATTATGTTAAGACTTAACCTGGTAAGATTTTTTGTTTAGCAGATGTCATTTTGTCTGATGCGCTTAAATATTGCAAAACCATCTAGATAAAAGACTAGACATGCAAAAGTAGACAATACACAAATGAAAAATATGAAAATAAAAGAGATTAGCAAATAAATTCACTACAAATTTCTAGATGGCCATTTAATCATTCAAAAGACATCTTGCTTTCAGTGTTCCAGGTTAGGGCAGTAACACATAAACAGAAATGTTACGTTCTTAAAAACAGTAACCTGGGTAGTCAAAATAAATACGCTTGCAACACATTTATGTAGCTAAATCACTTAAAAGCTAGCTAAATCATGCACAGAATCACGGAGACTAACGTGAATAAAAACGGCAAGACACATAAAAACATGAAGCTAAGTTCACGGACACGTTCACATATAGCTTATAAAATAACTAGTAGGTCAAAGAAGGGTTTGATAAAATAAAGAAGATTGAAGACTATACAAAATGGAAGAAGCTATGATCTTGTTGCATGATAGAACACATACAAAATAAAGACGAACAGTTTATCAGAAAGACTTGTTGGTGCTTGTCACTGGTGTATGGATCACGTGCTTAAAAAAAAAAATACTTTGTTTCATCCGTTGTTTCTTTCAAGCCATGAACAGCTCGATGTACCGATTGCTGATGCTTTGACGAGTTTTCTCTTGAAGGGCTCTCTCGGCTTCAATCCTTGCAGCTGGGAATGTTACCATCGCTTCACTGTTTGGGCGGACTTCACCATTCCGTTGAACCTGGATGCACTCTGTTGTTAGCTAAAAATGGAGCAAAAATATGAGCTAAAACGTATACAAATCTATGCCATATTTAACATTATAAAGAGTTTAAATGTATGATAAACTAGTAGTCATTTAGTTCTCATAATTAAATTTTTTTTAGTCATTTGCAATACTAGCTATAAGCCTAAAGCATTCCATAAAAATTAGCTATAGTATACTTCACATAGCTTAGCTCAGATGATTCAAAATACATACTCACTATAAAGTAAAATATTGTTTATGAAGGTAATCAAGATGTTTTTGTTAGTGGAAATATTAATTAGCAATATTAATAGAAATATTAATATAGCAATTAAACTTTACTTGTTTTTGTTCTGCCCTTTCATAATCTTTATTGTTAACATTGTTAAGTTGCTCTTAAATATCCTCCAAGAATTCTTTTCATCAAATCTTTTAATTACTGTCAATATACGGCTATATTTTAAGACATTTTCATCATTTGAGGACAAATACCAATACCTTCCAGGAATTATACTTCGTTGGAGTTTTGTTCACTTTTGCAAAGTTATTTATGCCGCTACAATTAAAGAGCTGCGGGGATGAAGGTTGTTTGTGAGACTTAAGAGAATTTAATAAATTAATTTTAAAGTTGATAACAAGAAAACAAGTAATTGATAATAAAAACAAAGATTGAGTCTTTCATTTACTTTTTATTTACAAGCTTCCAGTTGGCGAAATTGATAACTCCCTAACATTCACTTGAACTGCTCGCGTAATTAGCGTTCTTACTCTAGACGTTTTAATTCAGTTTTCCTATTCATCGACTGTTTATAGCCAAACTCATTTGGAACATTCTTCTCCATCCTAATTACTTAAGACAATTATTTAGTACTTTTATCCACTGAGATCTCCTTAATTTGATGACTCCGAAAATAAACCAATGTTATAGACTTCCTGAAAAATCTCAGCTTTCGTTCAAAAACACTACTCAGAACCTTCTTCCACTAAGCTTTTAAATTTTGAAATGTAAAACAAGTAGGCATAAATTAAAATAAATGAGATCAATGCGCCGATCTCTCTTTCATACATATTTTTAGCTCTTAAATATTTCTAAGAACGCTAAGACTAGTATGAATGTAGGTAAATGAAAATGAACTTACAACTGTTGTACCAGAATGTGGGTAGTAGGTGGTGGGTGAGACTGGAGGGCTGGGATATGGCCAATAGAAAACAGGAGAATAATAAGCTGCTGGTAATCTTGGAGTCAGAGGCGCAACCGCTGGTAGTATTTGTGGTGTCTGAACGTAAGGAAATGCACCATATGGTGGAGGAAGCATATTTCCACCTATAAAAATAATGAACATCCTTAACAACTTCTTTTTTGAAGGAGAAAAAATACATATTGAGCATATCATGCACTGAAAGATCTTTTATATTTATGGAATCTGAATCAACTTTCACTGATTTAGTCAATTTACAAGAGAGATCTTACCGGGAGAAATGAGAGATCTCTGCACAGGTATGCCACCGTTGAGAACAAGCGTCATATCATCCACTGAACACTGAAAGACCTCGATGTAACGCTGTTTCTTGCCAAACACCATGTATCTGTGGTGTCTTTGTTGAGCTGCCATAAAAGCGGAGTGCTCAGTGTCCATCTGAATGAATGCCTCTCCTGAAGGCTGACCCTTTAAAAATAAATAAAACAATAAGTTTACATAAAAAATGCAAAGTTCTTAAATACAAGTAATTGATAGTAATTAGATGATGGATATCATATTTCAAAAGTTTGAAAGATAGTAGAGGTTTTTATAAGTAAACTTTTTCAAAATTCCCCGCAAGTGGTTAAATTTTGTACCAGGCAAATCTATTTGCTACATAATAGTGCTTAAAATCAGCAACGAATACATTAAATATTTTCAATTAATCTTCGTGTAATTATCACTAGTGCAGCTTTTGAAACGTATACAACAGGGTGTTCTGTATTGACTGTCTTTATATATTTAAAATATTTGTAAAATTTAAGTCAAAGCATTATCCACAATAGATGTTGCAAATTATTTAGGTGAAAAGAACAAAAACTCTTTCACGCCAGTCACTATTGAAATCCAATGGAGGGATTAGATTACCTTAAAACCGTTTCATTTGAGGATGAAGGGTAAAGGCATAGCAAAAAACAAATGCATTCTAGTCCCTCTAAACAAATATACTGTTTTTAATAATTTTAACCCGTTCCTCGCTCTGCCAGACTTCATCGATGTTTTGTCTGAGCTTAGGAACGTTTTTGTTCTCAGTTAAATCTTAATTTGCGCTTCCTGATGTGCATATTTTTTTATTTCATTTCTCACAAAGATTCTCGAAATTTGTATTAAAAGAGGGTATCGCGGAGCAACCTGTAAACATAATTGCTTAAGTAGTTTCTTACCTGTGCATTGTATACCATATGGACACCTTGGTAAACTATGTTTTTGGAGTGTTCGCCCAAAAATTCGAGTATTTGTTCCACTTGGGCTTCGAAGGGGAGTCCCCTGAGTCGTATACAATCCTTTCGACAACCTGGAGGCAGCAACTGGGAAGAGATGAGAGGGACTTGTGGAATGTTTGTGATCAATGGCTGAGGTTGTTCGTAAGTTCTTGGATCCATACACCGGTTTAAAACCTAAAAAAAGTCGAGGTGTGATTACTATTATTTTTAAATCACAAGATTCTTTTGATGCACTTTTATACTATATTGGATGTCTAAAATCGATTCATTACATTTCGGTCCCAATACCGTTTTGATAACGTTGCTATTTCGGTCCCTTCCCGATTCAGTACCGTTACTTTAATATAGACATTCCATTCCATTTTATTATCACTATAAATGTATTTCAGTAGACCTAAATATAATTTTTGAGTTTATTAAATTATTCATTTATTATTCCCAGTAACAGAAAATCAGGAATTTTATACGGTTATTAAATATTTAAAAATCATTGAGTGCGGAATTAAACGTCGAGATTTTTAAAAATATTTACGAGGGATTGCCCACACTTTTCTAATGAATTAGAGGGAAAAATTAGAACGTTTCAATGAAAACTATATATATATCTATCTTCCATTATTTATGTAAGTAATTATGTTATCTATTATATACTAATGTATTTTGGTTCTAAAGTTTGGTAAACAAATCAATCAATAAATGAGGATTTCTGTGCTAATTAACTCCACGCGTTGCAATCTGGAAACTCTCTTCAAATTATTCCTATCTTGAGAAAAATAAAATGTTTGAAACGAAGCTAAATGTTAGCAGCTAAAAATTAATGAAGTAGAAATAAGGATCATTATAAGGATTGGTTTTCTTATTTAATATATTTGTTTTTAAATTTCATTATCATAAAAAAGAAAAACAGAAATGGCAAAGCAAGAAACGTTTACGAGGCTAGGATCGAAACTGCGGAATCGATAAGTCCTGCTTCGTCTTAAACTACCAGTACTATGAAAGAAATAATTAGTCCATCTATAATCAGAATTAGATTAGTTAAATTTATTTGAACTGAACTGTTTTTATATTTCAACAATATTTTAATTAATACTGCCGGCGTTATTACATCAGTTTTAATTAGTATGTTGTTCAGAAAAAAAAGAAACTTTTGAATCAAGTATTGAAACAAAATATTTTTTGGAATGGCATTGAACAATTTTGTGAACAATGTACATAAAATAATTAACAAATATCAAATTTACAAAAACAGTAACAAAAAAACGGATACACTTCACAAAACATGAACATTATCTACATTCCTACTAAAATGCTTTGCTAATACTTACATTTCGAGAAATGTTGGTAAGTAAAAACTGCTAATGCTTCAGCCATTTAAGAATCTCATGTTTTTAAAAATAATACAATTTTACTGTAGTACCACTCAAAAAAAGTAGATCTTTGCTTTGATGTTAATGAGCTTAATAGTAAAAGCCTTCTGAGAAACATCTTTGTACATCAAGGAGCATCGGCCTTTGAAAATACAACAACAGCAAAAAGTTGTTAAGGAAACACATTTTCTTGTAAATCCATCTTATTTAATGGCCATGGAAAAAAAATTGAAATAATAAATTAATGACCTAGCGAAACAAGTTTTCAACCCAAAATTTCACGCTTTTTCAAAATGTTATATGGTATCTTTTAATACAACGGCTCTTTTTTTTAACGAAGGTCAACGATTTAAAAAACATAAATAATTTGAGACTTACTTGTTGTACTTCAGCTGTAGTGCTGCGGAAAAGCTCGATATATCTTGAACCTATGACTTCTCTGTGTTTCTGCAGAGCCCGAGTGGCCATTTCTTCACTCTCGAAAAGGACAAAAGCATCGCCTGTAGCTCGTCCATCGGCCTTTTTAACAAAAAGCACACCATCTTCACCATCCATGACTTCACAAGGAGTTTCACCACTGGCGAAAAATGCCAACTACAAAGATGGAAAAATTAATAAATCATTGCTTTTCAACTTTAATGAGTTGATTCTGAATTCAATTAAAGTTACTTACCACTTGCTTAGGCGTACAATCGTAAGGCAAGCCTCTCATCCTTACAATGACTTGTCCACCTCTTGATAGGAACGCTTGGGCTTCATTATTGTTGCCTACATTACAATGAAAAAACAATTATTGGTATCGTATTTACTTATTTTGTATTATTAATTTTACTTATTAATGACTGTAGAGTTTGCTAGTTGGAATTGGCAATATACAAGTCAAACATAAATAACATGATGTAATCTAAGTACGCGGGTCAGATGTCAACTTTTCACATCTTTGAATTGAATATATACGCGGGCCGATACATCTTCATTTGCTGTTTGGGGAACTTCTTCCTGAATGTAACAGTTTACTTATTAAATTCTATGCATTGCTTCCACCTTTTAAATTAACGTTATAAAACTTCAAATGAAAAATACTTTATGTGAAACTTACCACCAGCCACATTGACAAAGTCTTCTCCGGTAGCCCGGTACACTTCTATGTAGCGGGGTCCAATGTGATGCTTATGTCTCTTCAGGGCCATATCACGGTGTTCTTGACTTTCGAAACGGACAAGAGCCTCTCCGTTTCTGCGTCCCTGGGGACTTAGACACAACGCCACTCCGCCTCTGGAAATAAAAGTTTTTATTTGAGAATAAATCAATATGCCTTTGCCGCAACAGCATAGAGGATATGGTTAAATACACAAGTGGGCGACCTTTGTGCTAAAGTACAAACTAAGGTAAACAACGTTAAAGAGCACAAAAATATTTTTGTGCTCTTTAACGTTGTTTACCTTAGTTTGTAGGATATGGTTGGACAGAAAAAGTAAAAAAAAAAAATCTCTTTACAGTGGGGGTTGCCACTCAAATCTGGAAAAAAAATTCCCTGTGTTTTCTCTGTACATATTATACGCAATTTATTGAGAGGAAACAACAATTACTGTGCTCTTCTGTGAGCTGTATTGGGCTAACTATATTTATAAGTTTGAATTGTTGGAAAAACAGCTGAACATACTTAAATAATGCTATAGTAAATGAAATAGTTTAGTACAGCTGAAATATCGTGGTTAAATATCCCATAGATTACACTTTGAGTGGTCACCACTTTTTAAAAGACAAAAGTAAGGAAAAAAATTCCCTGTATTTTCCCAGTTCGTAAAGAAAAAAATCAAAATTCCCTGCATTTTCCCTGCTATATTAGGTGATTTTTAAATTCCCTGTATTTTCCAAGTTTCCCCTGTTCTCCCTGTGGAGTGGCAACCCTGGTGGGGGAGGATTATTGCCCGCTAGTTTTATAAAGTTTTAAGCATTTTTTCTTTCTTTCTGGAACCTATAAATAGGGAATTTTCAATTGATTTCAAACAGACTATTCGACTTTTAGAAACAGTTACGGCCCATGTTGATTCAAAATGGTTCCAACCCTTGAATAAAGTTTTGTCTGTTGTTGTTTTCTGTTGGTATTAAGGTATAAGGGCATAATTAGCCCATTTTTTCACCAGTAAGGGATAATTATGATCATATTTCACGTTAATTTAAAATCTAAGACATTTTGTCTTCTTTTTTGCTTAAAAACGCCAAGAATTTACACAAATAAAGTTGTATCATCCTTCGTACTCCCTAAAGAAAACCAAGAGGCAGGTCGCCTTGAACAGGAACTTGAAGAATAGAAACTTATGGAATGTTCATTTACCAGAACCATGTTTTTATTTTATAACTGTCTGTGAACAGCCGACCCAAATTTGAGTTTATGTCCGCCAATGTTCAACTTCGTAGCCTTGTAATTTTGAGCCCAATCCGGAAGACAAGCGAACTCCTGGATCAAGTATTGGGAGAAATTTGCCTTCGTGGAGGACTCTTTGATAGAACTAACCAGCATTTGTGTTACATGGCGAGAAGAACCTCCGACAGATAGCCTGATGGTAAGGGAATTCTAACCCATTATCCGTCTATTACTGAGGATATTTTACGTTAGCACGGTGGTTGGTGCGAGCCGGTTGCGGAATTTGTATTGAGCAGCCATCGCTGGGATTTGTACTCGGTTCACCACACTGGGAGGCGAGCTCTCTATCCCCTGAGCCACCATCTTGTTATCTTCTTGACGGGCAAGAACTTTTACCTCTTGTTGGATGGTACGTCAAGTAAAACTAACAAACCTAAGGACTGGTCCATGAGCTTTATAAAAAGACACTTTTGCTTATCCTTGAAGAAAGAAAAGCACCATTAATCATTACGCCGATCTAACGCAATTCCAGAAATTATATTAGGGTTTTTACAAGAAATTAAAAGCAGTTATAAAGAGAAAAAAACAGACATCGTCAAATAAAACCACCAATTGCTATCTCTCCCATATGATTATATTAGGTGAAAAGGGGAATGCGCTAGTTAGGGTATTTGTATGGACTGACAGTGATTCAACAACAGTTCTGGAATATGTAGTTATTAGCTGATGGTCATTATTTTAAATTCCTCACCATTTGGTTATCCTCAAATTACCTCGAAATTTTCACTTTTTGATAAATTTAGTGAGGTAATTATGATCACCCCTTTAAGAGATGGATATATTACTTAGAAGGGTGATTTTTTTTTTGAGTGTCTATTTTTAAAGAAAGAGAAGAGCTCCTCAGCAATTACTGAATAGTCATCAAAATTATTACTATTTTTGTAATCCGATATTTAATTATAATTGTAAGCAAAAATAAAAAAATAAAAATTAAATTATAAATAAATATAAAAAAATACAGTTTAATGAAACTCTGCAAACAGGCACTGATAGCATTCTTTTTATTATAGTCATGATATGACAAAATCACGAATTAACAAATAGATTAACTAACCTTCATTGAAGAAAACAACTTTTGAATGCCTGCTTTAAAATTTGCACGATTTTATCCGAATTAAAAATGTACTATAATTATTAGAAAGAATGCTAGAAAAAAGCATGCAGATAAAAGTTTTTTTTTTNTGAAGCTTTTTTTTTTTTTTTTTTTAAATGTCAAGACTGCTCATTAGAAGGTCATATTTAGAATATTTATCAAATTTTCGTGGACCTAGGGTCCATATTTATCTTAATTGGTCGTTAAGTATAGTTAACCTTTATTTTGATACGTTGAAAATCTGAAAACGTATTTTGATTAATTTAATAATTTTGATTAATTTAATAATAGTTTAATAGCGACAAATATAAATAATAAAATAATTTTAAACATATTTATCTTGATAATATGCCTTTTAGTTTTGCGCATGATTGCGTTGTGTTAATAGCGTCAATATTTTATGTTTTTTAACCCGTACTGAGAATATAATTACATAAAAACTTATTTTAGAAATAACCATTTCGGGGAATTTTATCTTAGTAACAGAACACTATGTGATAATGAGTTAGAGAAACAAAAAACTACGCCATTAAAATGAAGTATTCGAATAAATGCTAATTTTTCTTTTCTTACCTGACGATATTGAGACCTCGGAAGAATTTGGCGATATCTTGATCGGAAGACTGCCAAGGTAAACCTCTAGCTCTAACGACAGTGTTATTATCCACTACTTCATTCTTAGTACTAAAAAGAAAAAAGTACAAAAATTAACATTCAGAAAAATAAGATAACTTATTCTTATCAACACTTATTAGAGAAAAGATAATAATTATTGCTTTCTGTTGCAGATCTTTGATATACACGTTGAAAGGATTATGCCAAAAATATCGATAGTTGAAATATTTTATTACAAAAACCTGTTAATCGTTCAATGTCTTATTTTATTAAAATTAGAATAAAAAGTCTTCTTTGTTTTGAAAAATAGTTGAAAATTTATTTAGTTATTATCATTTCAAACTGTTACTTACAGTTTTTTTGAATAAATGAATGATATTTTTGTGCAATGTAAAAAATTTTTTGTTTCTCGCGATACTTCACATTAAATGTGAAGACCGTAAGCGCAATATGCTTTAAATGTTTTAACAGGGAAGGGGGATTAATAGTTCGTAGAATTACATCAAAACTATTTTTTTAGAGTGCTTTCCTCACAAAAAATGCACAAATTCTTTAATTCCTCCCCCCCCTCAAAAATTGGGTCTTTTTAACGTTTGCTACTTCTCTTCTACCAGATAATTATTAAATAAATTAGTTAAGACGAACGGCATGAAAGTGGCAATGTGGTCAGTAGTCCGCACCTGCCGCCTTTACTTCGTAAACCAACTGATACCCATAGCTCTGAAACAACACCTCTTAGTAGAGAGAAGGCTTCCGGCTTCCACACATATAACTATGCTTTGTTCATTTCATAATATAACCAATTTTGGGTTAACGACTACTAATGTTCAACTCCTTAGCCTTGTAATTTTGAACCAATCCAGAAGACGAGGAAACTCCTGGATCAGTACCTCCAGAGGTATGATTTGTTATGGGAACATGGAGGACTTTGCGACTCGTCAGATTTTACGTCTATCAGTCACCATTTACTACACAGGGAGTCTTCGGCTGACGGGGATCGAACCCACGACCTCTTGGACATGGGTCCAGTGCCCTACCAATCAGGCTATCCCGGCCCCTAATTTTCCCCTGTACTCTATCCTTTTGTAGTCCGAACGTTATAATTTCTTTCTTTTTTTTATTCCCCACCTCACTGCGCAATTTATGTCCTTTGCGTCGCACTACCTAATTTACACGTGTGGAAGCCTTCTCTCTTCTAGGAGGTGGTGTATGAAAAAAAAAGGGGCTTCAAGCCACGACAGGGAATAGAACCATAAAACCCTTACTCTTTACAATGAGAGCTCAGTGCATTAACCACTATGCAGCAGGTTTATGATCTGCTCAAAATAATTAGTTTATTTGGTTGTTAAGGATGTTCTAGAATTATGCTTACGAGTGTCCGAAGACAATGCCATCTCATAAGCAAAATACGAGGGCTGCTATTTATATTTCTAGCCTAATAATGAAAAAACAAATATGTATGATCGAAATTGGTTTTATTGTTTTTCAAAATATTCTCCATGATGATCAATACACTTTTNGGTATGATTTGTAATGGGAACATGGAGGACTTTGTGACTCGACAGATTTTACGTGCACCAGTCACCATTTATTATACGGGGAGTCTTCGGCTGGCGGGGATCGAACCCACAACCTCCTGGACATGGGCCCAGTGGCCTACCAGCAGGGTATCCCGGCCTCTAATTTTTGACTGTATCCTATGCTTTTGTAGTCCGAACGTTATGATTTCTTTTTTATTTCCTCACCTCACTGCGCAGTTTATGCCCATTACATCGCACTACTAAATTTACTTGTGTGGAGGCCTTCTCTCTTCTAAGAGGTGGCGTATGAAGCAAAATGGGCTTCAAGCCATGACAGGGAATAGAATCATAAAACCCTTACTCTTTACAATGAGAGCTCAGTGCATTAACCACTGTGCCATCGCAGCAGGTTTATGATCTACTCAAAATAATTGGTTGTTAAGGTTGTGCTAGAAATATGCTTGCGAGTGTCCGAAGACAATACTGGCGCATGAGCAAAATACGCTACCACAATTTGGATCAAAAAGCAGATGGCGTTATCTCCTAACTGTCCTAGCTTGCATGAACTTTTCTGACTCTGGGACTTTACGTTAGTGTAGATTTCGAACAGACTGAATCTAATAAAGAAGAATTCTAGAATATCAGCTCTAAATAAAGAATATTAATTTATATAGTCAAGTCTTCAAATGATATGTTTTTAAGTGTGAAATACATTCTGTAAACAATCTATAGACGCTTCTACAATCTTAATTTATTTTTACTAAAACATTAATAAAGTTGTTCCTCTTAGTTTTTCAATCATAAGTATTTTATTGTGAATGGGATACGGCGAAATAACTGAAGACATAAATTTAACCTGAAATGTATGTGGAAAAGTTAAGCAGCCTTAAGCAATTACGTGTAATTTTAATCCTATTTCGCAACTATATATTTCAGCAATGGAACGTAAACTGCACTATTTCGTTATTCGTAATCCACTCAACAATTCATTCCTCAAAAAGGTAGTTACAGTTTAAGTACACCTTTTTGCAATTTTTATCATAACAAAGTAATAAAAAGAATATCAGTTTTTTAACCTGGGAAAACAGCTATAAAAATATTTCTGGTGTATAATAGATGTGAAATTTTGTACATTGATCCTAACATTCCTAGAAAAGAAATTAAAAAGAGTTTTAATTGATTTTTTATCCACTTGATTTTATGATCAGCACTTGATTTTATGATCTAGTAATTTTAAGTTGTTTATTGGTAAAGATTAGCCATTGCGATGTACCCATGGGATACATCGCAATGGCAAATCTTAAAAAATAGAAATCATAGCATGACGTCATTTGTTAAAAACAATTTGTTGCCAGACATGCAACAACAAAGGTTTAATGGAAAAGAGTAAAAAATTTAATGAAAATATATCTATAAAATTTACAGGTGCTTGTTGTTACTTTTATTAAAAATCATTATTTAAAATGGGTAAAAAGTGAATGAATCCTAAACCGTCGCCAATAGCCCAGTAGTGTCTGCAATGCTTAGTACTACCGAACGTAACAATCCAATTATCCAAATGACTGCAATGCTTGCGATGGAAGAAAAGGGTGATAGAAAGAATTGAACAAATAATGGAATAGAAAAGGAAAACTCGAATAAAGCAATTTACGAACGAAGGAAGGAAAGAGTAGAAGACAGAAAGAAAGGAAGTACGAACGAATAAAGTACGTTTATCCGATGTATAATTGTACATCAGGCTGAAACCACGCGAGGGAAATATCAAGTAGACTCAGTATATAATGAAATCCAGGAAAATTCGATAAATTAAGATACGGATTTTTAAATGCTCGTTTAACTTTCATAAATGTTAAGACGATAATAAGACTCTTATTATGAACCATGAGGTGGAATCATTCCAATAATAGAACAGAGTGGGCTGAAATGATCTTTCTATTAGGAGTCGATGCGAGAATTGAATTTGGATTAAAATTAAAGATCTTTTTATAGATATGAAGAATTCAAACTGAAAGGTACTGCTTTATAGTTTTTTAGTAACAGTATAAAGTTAGGTAAACCAAATACCTTGTTCATCGCTAACGGCATTTAAATTACATCTTACAATACTTATATATATAAGTAATAAGTGCAATTAAAAATCATCTATTTGTGAAGTCATCAGTATCTTGATATTAATTTTTTTCTTTTTTCAAAAACGGTTATGGATATAAATATCGAAAAGAAAAAAAGGTTGATTTTTTTTCTTTCAAAAACAATCAACTGTTATCTAAATTAAAATTGTGTTTTTCTTCTCATTATCGGAATATTTCCGATATATGTACGTAATATCTGAAATACAGGTTAAACTGACAATTTATTTTTAGTTGATCAAGTAAAGTGCCTTCTTTTGCATGTAAAAGAAAACTTGTAAAAGCTTCTATTCACCGAATTTTCTTCTAACAACTTCATCGTATGTTACCCAGCCGGATTAAGAAAAAAAAAATAGAAAAAAAATTCGTGATTCTTGACATCTCCGTCTAGAAATTTTTCAATCGAAAACTATTCAATTTATGGACAAAAAAGTATTATTTTGAAAGTCAAGAATGAAAATAAAATTCGATTCAAATTTAAACCTGTTTTTCTGAGAAAATTAGGTTCTATTATCGCCTTAAGCTTAGATGGAGATGGAAAAAAAATGAAGCTAAAAATGAAAACTAAAATGGAATCTTGGAAACGAGTTTTGAAATCGTTTGAAAAAGAATCGTCTGAAATTGTGCATACATAATCGGCCGTTGATGCCACTCAAGAGTTTTTTATTTCTTGTTTCCTTATAATAATGTTGCTCTTTCCGAACAATGCCTCCAGATATCAGGTTTGGAAGTGAAATTATGATTTTTCTTGTTGCTGCTTTAGGAGATCCGTGGAATTCTTTAACCGTCTTGCTGAAGTTTGACGGATGGCGAGAACGAAGGTGAACAACACTGCACCAGATAATTTAACGAAAAGTAGAACCAGTTTGGATGTCTGGGGCGCCCGTTAAAAAAAACTTTCTTTTTTATTTACGCTTATAAAACGTTTTATAATATGACGTGATTTTAATATTAAAAACGATTTTTCTTGAGATATTTAGTAATAATTAGATAACAATCGTTTTATTTTAATATTTTGATACCATTTTTCTTTTAGAACTTAATATATTTAAAGAATGTTTTTAAAAGGATCATTCTCCGTATGAAATCGCTTTTTTTTCGCTCTGTACATGTAAGTAATCTACATTGAAATCCATAAAAATTTAAACCAATGCTCAAAAATAATTTAGCTAATCGCAAATTTACTTTGTGGAAACGTCCCACCCGTAACTTTGAATTGGAAAAGTTGCTTCTAGTATTTTTACATCCGAGTACAGAAGTAACGGCAAGTAGAAGTTTTTTTCAAAATATTACAAATGGGTGAGTACTTCACATCTTTTCAGTAGTTATTCAAACAGCCCGGGATAAAGTCACACCATGTATTTTCTATTTAAGTGTACATTAGAATTTTTTTTTTTTTTTTTAATATGAGCATTACATTCTACAACTCACAATAGTAATCGATTGCAAAATCCATTTAGAAAGTTATAATTTCTCTTGATTAATCTAAAGGTTAAAATTTTTGATGAATGCAAAATAAATATTTATAAACAGATTAAAAATCAAAAAGTTCTGAAATAAAATAAAGAAATTATAGAAATATTTCAAAAATTATTTCTTTAAATGATGTTTATTCAATTATTTACTATAAACTAAGCTAACTACAGCTAACATATATAAATTATAAGCTGAGTAAAAAATATATTTAAATAAAGATTTTTCAGGAAACTTTAAAATGTTAGGAAAAGTTCTAAAATATTTCAAAACTACGAAAATTTTTAATCAAATCAGAAGTTCAGGTAAATCTAACAAAATCTAGTAGTTTACTAAAAACTCAGTAAAGTTACAATAATGAATTTAAGTATATTCAGATAAACAGAATGACTTACTTACATGATTAGAACTCATTTCATGTGCACTTTTTAATTTTAAAACTCTCCAAATTGAGTTTTAGTCAAATTTGATACATATTAAAGCAGAGGTAAAATATACGAACTGAAGGGTGTAAGCGGGAATACCCAACGAGATATTCAATACTTTATTTCAGATAAGATAGTAGCCGTTGGTGACGATAAAACACTGTATGGATACAATTAAAGATAACACTTTAAGTTGTAACGTAATGCTACAACTCAACCAATATTATCTATTTATTGTCATTGAGGGATAAAAAGAATCAGATGTTTGTATTCACACCTTTGTAAACAATGTTACGGACTCAACAACACCCATTTTTATTTACTGTTTAGGTAGGAAATATTGGGGACACACACTTAAATTTATCTTTCCATATCCATGTGAAGTGTGACAGAATGACTTTTTAAATTATTTGTTTTGCTTATCTATTAGAAAGGCTTTCTTTTCAACAGAGACGGATCTATGCTCTTTGCCAGGAAAGAGAACAATCTTGTTTCCCCTGTAATGTTATGCACATAAGCATTCTTTCAAACCCGAGAATGGGGTAAATTCAGAAGTGGAAAAAAGTTCAATACACTTGATAAGGAATTCTTAAGGTTTTCGTTACCTCAAAGGATGATCTAAGCTCATTGCCAGCAAAGGGAACAATGCTGCTTTCTCTGTAATGCAATGCAATGCACACGAGCATTCAGGAAAAAAGTTTAAAGCATTTGCTAATCAATTCTTAAGATTTTCTTTACTTCAGAGAGCTCATTTCTAGAGCTCATTTCTAAGCTCATTTCTAGGGAAGAGAATGGGGTTGCCTCCACGGTTATGCAACCCCCGTTAGCATCCCTATAAACCTGAGAATGGAGCAAAATCTGAAGAGGAAATATGTTCGATATTAATAAATTCTTTATGTCAGAGGTAGATCTAAGCTCATTTCCACGGGAATAGAATGGTGCTGTCTCTGTTGTAATGCAATGCACGTGAGCATCCCTTCAAACCCAAGAATGGGGTAAAATCTGAAGTGGGGGAAAAGTTCTGATACATTTGCTAATCAATTCTCAATGTTTTTTTGCATCGGAGATAGATCTAAGCTCATTGCTAGGAAACAGAACGGTGCTAATTCTCTTGCATCGTGAGCATCCCTTCAAGCTTGAGAATGGGGCAAAATCCGAAGTGGAAAGAAAGAGTTCAATGCATTTGCTAATCTGTTCTTAAGAAAACGCTATTTCGCTGGAGAAATCCTGGCAAATTCTCATTTAACTAGGTACGTTAGTAATTTAACATTTTAAACTAACTATATATAGTTTATTCTTGGTTTATCTAAAATCATTTTATCGATACTTTAAATTTTAAATTACCATAAAAATTTAAAAGAAAATTTGCCGTCAGAGACAGATTTAGGTACCTTGACAGGAAAGAGAATGATTCTGTTTCCCCTGTAATGTGATGCACATAAGCATTCTTTCAAACCTAAGACCTAACAAATCCCGGTGCTGGATGGTGGAAGAAACAGCAAATAAAATAAACCACGAGAAGTTCCCCGTAATTGCGAATTTATTTTACCCTTTCGCGACGCAAAGCGCGAAAGCGCGCTTACCGCTGAGGCCGGCAGTCTCTCTAGCGTGTGTCTCCCCAGGGCCGGAGGGTTTTTTGATGTTAAGCCTAATTCCATGAAATTACCGAAATATCAGCGCGTTGTTTAATATTGTTCTATAGAGTATTTAGGTGACATATGCTTTATATATATTTCTATGGATACTTTATTTACTTAAGTTATTTCTTGTTTAAATGTAATATAAATATTAATAAGTTTAAATATTTTGCATAATTTCCTCTNTTGCGAATTTATTTTAAGTGTTCTTTTCGAGACAAAGACGGTTCTAGGGTTCCTGCCAAGTGAACTATGTTTGGTGATATTTCTCATATATTGCTACGTATACAATACAGTTTTGAACGTTTAAAAGTCCTTTCAAAATTAAAAATGGTCAGCAGAGAAAGAGGGGGGGAGAGGAAAAACAGCAGTAAAAACAGTTCCTCCTCTAAAAAAATGTTCGATGTCGATTCCAAGAATGTTCGATGTAGCTTCGTTTGGAAAGGTCCTTTTGGTTCCTTGCCTGCCTGATGATTTCTACCGCTTTTCAAATAGTAGGTTTATAAATTCTAGACGTATTTCGCTTAAGAGTAAAAAGCAATGAAAAGCCTTTCAAGTGTGTGCAAAATTAGTGATGTTATTATAAAGCACTTAAATTATTTTAATATTTTATGTGCTTGACACGTTGCGTGCGAAATATTTCATATACTCTCCATAGTATGAAAGAAGAAATGATGATCTAATTCGAATACTTTTTTCAAAAACCAAAGAGGAAAATACGCAAAATATATATCAAATTTTTATTGCTAAAAATATTTGCCCTTTATATGACATCTTGTGTATTTAAAATTTCTTGAAGTCGTTGATTCTTAATATAAGATATGTCTTTTTCTAAGTTAGAGTCGAGATTTTGAAGAAAAAGAAGTTATATGAAGGAGGGAGGAATTTTGAGTGCAGATGTTTAACTTGCGATGATATAGATAAAAAAAAAAGCTTGACCGACGGGCATTTATCGGAATATAATAGGTAGAAGAAAAAGGAGTCGAAGAGTTCAGGTTAGTGTGGGTGTGGTGGCAGTGGTGTTGCCAACAAAAGATTTGGAAATTAATGAACCACGGGAAGGCGAGAAAGAACTGTTTGGAAGGTCATTCCCTTCTTGTCGGACATAGTTGCAGATTCTTTTGATGCAGCTTTTTGTCGGTAGTATCTTTTTTAGTGAAGTATGAAGACCGACCATGTACAGCCCAACGAACTAATTAGAAGATTAGACTATTTTTGAACTAATGGGCGGATTTTTAGTATTAAATACGCAATCTTCTTGGTTCAGTATTTTAGCTAATTAATTAGTGAATTAAGTTAGAAATCAGGCACAAAAATTTCTTTACTTTCGCAGACTCTCCTTTTTTCGATGGATATGAAGGAAGGAGAGCTGAACTTTAGAATTTATGGTTCCAGTAGTAGTCCTGGAATTAGTGTGAATTAGTGTTTTTCGAAAGTTGCTCAACTAAATGGGTTGTTTTTGCTTTTCCTTTCTGGAATTCAAATCAAAAAATCCTTACAACATATTTATGAAACTCATTTGCCCAAAGAAAACTTATAATTATCTAAAGATACTCTTTTCTATTATTATCATTATTATTCATGTTGTAACGATCAAATTTTTTTGAAACAAAGAAAGTTACAAGCCTTAAACAAAAAGGTACAGAGTAATTTTTCATTGACAAGTTGCAATATTTGTAACAAATTGGTTTAATAATAATTTCCGAGAATAAGTCTTGCTCTACACCAGTTATTATTTTTTTTAAAATTAATCAAGTTTAATTTATTTTTAAAACTTTTGTAACTGAAAAAAAAGTTTTCAGAATCGAATGATGTTTATTCATCAACCGTCTATTTTAAAACAGACCTCAAAAGGGCGCAGGGGGACAAAGTATCGAATACATGGTATCATGCAATCAAACCTCCATTTGACTTTTAACAAAGGAATTTTTCTCGATTCATGCATTCTCGGAGGAAAATAAACTGATTTTTACTGAGATGCCGTTTAATGAAATAAAATGAATTAAGGGGAAATACGTACTGCAAGTAGAACAAATAATTTTTTGTTGAAACTTACGGATAGGGTTGATAAAAAAGGAAGATTTTAAACAACCTATACAGAAAGGGAAAAAAAATTGTAGGGAAAGCTTGACATTTCTGGCAAAGATATTTCCTTTTCCAGATATTGAGATGGAATACCCTTGGCAAAGATTTTTTCCCCGGTCACCATAGCTGGACAGTCTTGTCAAAGATATTTCCTTTGCCTCGGCAACAAGATTTCATTTCCTTACATCCGTAAACAAGACAAAAACCTGTGGCAAAAATATTTCTATTATTTTTAAAGTTGACAACTTTGGATTTTCTTGCCAAAGATGCTTTGCATTTTCTCGTCACCAAAAATGAATACCCTTGGAAAAGATATTGCTCTTTTTCCTGCCACCTACGCTGGATAGTCTTGCCAAAGATAATTATTGCTATTATTATTATGCTCTTACAGCAAGACTGAATGTTCCAGACTAATAAATGTTTTTTGTTCCTTCTGCAAGACAATCAGCAGGGCTGAATATTCCTATTAAATATATTTCAGAAAACTATATTGCAGAATAAAGTTGATTTGTTATATTGATTCAATCAAGACTTTTTTTTTGGCAATTTCACAATTTTATCGTTCAAAATGGTTTTTCGAAACTCGGTCCCCAAGGGAAAAAAAAACAGTTTATGTGTCTTATACTTGAAGCAAAACGATGATTTTAAACCGAATAACTTAAGTATTTTAAAAGTTTTTGAACTTTTTCAAAAATCGCCATTTGGCGACGTTTTTCAACTTAGATGAAAATTATCAAATTCACTGCCTTATTCTCAGTTTTTGCAAATTTTTATGTGGCGGCTAGGCAATGCAGTATTGGAGTAAGTTTTTAAATATTAAAAAATCACACCACAAACGCTTTTCATTTCTACATTTGACGCATTCCGCCGTTTCCTGAATAAGCACTGACAGCTCAAGCCTTATAAACTAAGATTATCCTAACAGTCATGGGTAACTGTTGGAAACTTACAGCAGTTATGAAAATAGCATATTATTCGCGAAAAAACGTCATTTCAAGTGACACGCAAAGACTTCGAAAAATAAATTCGGAATATAAATCCTACCATTTTTCACCACGACGATAAAAGGGCATAGGATGGATTGCTTATTAAATATCAGTTCCATTAAACAAAAAGTCACGGTGATCTAAGGATAAGTTGAATTTATAATTACTTTTAGAACAAAATCATAAATTAATCAAAATAAAAGATCACTTTTATACAAATAATTGTGCAATGTTTATTTAATTTGAGATTATTCGATAAAATTTATCGATTGTCGCAATTCCGCAAATTGCAATTTCGATAGCAAACAGATCACTACGTTTTCTTAGTGGGAGTGAAGTAAATAAACAAATAGATAAAATTCGAACATTCCCGAATCGATCACAATTACTTATTCTTCAGCCTCCATTAAATAATACATTGTAAGTATTTTTAACAGGAAAATAATAAACATAAAAAGAAGAAGAGGGAAAATAACGCCTATTAAACATTAAAGCTTCTTCCTTTTCGGTTGCTTCGCGAAACAGTCACCCCGGGGTAAACAAACAAAAAAAAAAATTCTAGAGAAATAAAGTTTATTACAAACTATAAACCAGATTTACCCCTTTCCCCCGTGCTCAATTTTATGTTTTCCCACCTTTTCTCATGCTAGGTTGTTATTTTCCTTTCCTTTTTTTCGACAGAAGATGTTGTTTAACCTTGGCAGAGGACATCAAACTACATCATCATCTCATCGTCCAACCTCGCTTATTACTCTTCATCTCCAAACAGTGAAAGTGAAAGGGGTTTTAGTGCAGCAACAGATGAGGTCACGTGGCCATCGACCCGTTCATGCGACGACATGCCAAGCAAGTCCTCCTTCTATCCGGCCGAATGATTTTAAAGTTGATGTAGGTTTCTTGGTGCAGTCTGTTTTAAATGACCACACGTGTCTTAATCTGTGTGGGATTTTAGAAATCTTCTTCCCTTTTATGTAGTAGAAGTTTCGAACACCTCGAACCCCTACAGTCAATAGAAAAAGAAAACAGCGATGCCACTCCACAGACGATTGGTTCTTTGCATAATTTTTAATCTGTAGAAAAGATCGTTCACAGTATTTATTTATTTATTTGGTGCAATGTAGCACCACAGTAATAAGAAGTTTTAAGCATCCAAAAAATTTAGCCTTTGTCAAAGATTTTTTTTTTATTAAATGTAACCCAAAATTACACGTTACGTAAAGAAAACTATCCCGTTAGCTTTATACGTAAAGAAAATTATGAAATTTTAAAAAGCTTATCTGAACATCAAAGATATTGCATCATAACTTCTATCAAGGAACATTTTTATATTAGCACTATGCAAAAGAGTCTATGCAAAATTTCTAGGTGTCAGGACTAATTTATAGGAGACAGTATGTTATGGAATGTCATTTAATTTAGGTCCAAAATTGCCTAGTCATCTGAGTTAGGTTCAAAACTGCCTACCAATCTGAGTTAGGTTAGAATTTGTAAGGATACTGAGATGAACGTTCCTCAAATTTACTACTTTGAGATGGGCTGGTCAATGGTGCAAAGACGCCATCCCGTGAGCGACGCATATATCTACTGCAAGCACCTCTCTGTTCAGAATAATAATCTGATATTCCATGAATTTTTTTTTTTAAGCAGTAAATATTTTTCTATACATAAACTTAGAACTAGGATAAGAGCAAGGCAATATTGGTTATACAAAAGCTATCAAATCTACCCCCAAAAAACGTCAAAAAGATTCGTGTGGCAATTTATCTTTTCACACAAAATTTGTCCAAATTGTGAATTTGGACGTAGAATGTGTCCAAATAAGTTTAAGTTTTAAATAAGTTTGTTTTCATTTTAATGAGTGGTATAAAATGACTAAATACATTACGATATCGATGCCCATTTTGAGGCAAAATAATATCTTCTCACGGAAAGTGTTGCAATTTGAAATGATCAGTTTTAGAAGGAAAATCATTGCAATTTAAAGATCTCCCATTTTAAGGGAAAAGTGGAATGTATACCATTTTAAAGAAGGTATTCCATTTCGAAATAGAAAATAATCCCTTTTGGTGTAAAAAATATTTGTTTAAAGGTGAAAAATTTTATCATTGATTATACTTTATTTTGAGTTATGTGCATCATTTTTATGTTCAATTATTGTTGAATAATTTTTTAGGGGCCACATGTAAAACATTATTACCATATCATATGTAAACAGTTCTATTCGATACCTTTAAATTATGTGACCTTAGAGAACGGACCCATCTTTGCCCGTGGCCATGCGATAATCAGGTCCTGGTCTTTTAGTGACATCTTTTACCGGTTTCTAGACTGAGGGAAAACTTCGCCCAAAAAACTAACCACTTCAATTGTACCAAATTAAGGCAATAATTCTTGTCACAACAACACGCAAAGCCTTGGAACAAACCTGTTTCCAACATGAATTCCATGTACTTGACACAGAGCCTCTTTCGAAAAAGGGGCCCAACACTAGGAGACGGAAAGATGTGGAACCTTTTGGAACACAGGGTTACTGGGACCGGCATTTGCGTGATTAAATGCTATCTTTTTTTCAAAAAAAAGAAAGAAGAAAAAAATGATACCAATTTTTTTTCCCCACTCAGAATTGTTTTTTTTTTTTTTTTTTTTTTTTTTTTTAATTTTTTTTTTTTTTTTTTTTTTTTTTCTTCTGATAGGTTATCAAACATCTACAGTTCATTCTCCTAATTAACACTAATGTATCGTTCATCATGTTACACTTCTTCATTTGGAATGTGTTTCTTTTTTCTTTATCACGGACTCTTTAATCAGACTTATTGCCACCAACGGATTATAAATTGAACTACAAGGACAAAAGCTTCCAGAATACATTTTTATTTATTTATTTACTTATGAAATTTTCGCCTAATAAGTAACATTACAACTAGGTTGATAAAAACTAATCTACCAAAAGTTTTTTTTCTTCTCATTCACTAATTGACTTGCACATAAATATCTCTAAGCGAGGGGACTTTAATATCTCTTTCTAGGGACCTCAGAAGTCAATGATTTAACCCTTTGACGCAGAATTTTTACGAAACATATTTAGAATAAAATAAGTGGAAAATATTGTATTTAGCAATTTTATAATTTATGCTTATGAAATACAGCATGAAATACGGGTGTCGTTTTCAATGTTAAAGGTAAAATCTTCCAAACACGGCTTACTTCAAATTAACATTTATTTACAGTTACTTAGATTTAAGAGAAACAATTAATCCTTATTGAAATTTGTTTCGTTTACAAAATCAATTATTGTGATATTTTTGGGGGAAAAAAATTCAAATTACTCTTTTTGGATTTTATATTTTTAGCACTAATATAATTCCGATAGTCTAGTAAACAGATTTTTACGATTAAACTGTTTTTTTTTTATATTTTAAAACTACAAAATATATTTTTGCAAGTAGTTAAAGCGTCATAAAAAAAATTATACAAAAGGGACATCGATGTCTAACTTGCGTTAAAGGGTTAAATAGATTTAAAGGAGTTGGTAATAGCCAAACAGCCTTGCCTATTTTGTGATTAAACCAAGGGCTGAGCAGGAAAGCTTATCGCCCTGAGCTAAATATAAAATGTAGATTTTATCACAAGCATATACCAAGCATTAACAAGCATATACCAATCAGGAAGCATAAAAAATAATGCCTAATAAAATAATATTCCTAAACATCTAGGTCCAAATCTATTGTCCGGTTTAAGACAGAGTGGTCGTAATTACATCACTGAAGGCCCCTCATAATACTAAGGGTCAAAAATATTACTGAAGGGTCTCATATTATACTACAAGTAGATCTAAAACAGATAAAATATCAATTCTCCATGATATAAACATTTTTGAAGAATTTGACTTCAGAATAGTAAGGTTATACGTTTTTTTTTATTTTTTGTTTTTTTTTTAGTGTTTTGAAAAATGGAAAAGGATTAAAAGCATCCTATTAAGAAAGAACTTGATAAGACGACGTCCATAATCAATTTATTTTCCAAAATTATTTAAAACAGTGTATATTTCAATGAAAAGAAGACTTCCAATAGTGTAAGCCCAGCTCAATCGGACAATTTAATGAGTGGCATTGAAGCAGCGGTGTGAACAGGGGCCCCCATCAGGGGGGAAGGTGGGCGCACAGTGCGCCCACTTAAAGCTTGGGGGGGGATTTTTACACTAAATAAGACGAATAGTTTGGGGGGGAATTTAGAATTTGCCCAAGAATGCTCCCAAGAGCTTGGGGGCCACTAGGTGTGAATACACTTAGGTGCGTTAATCCACAATATATATAAGTGCGCCCTACCTTAGACTTACCACAAAACATTTAAAGTTATAATATAAAAACAAAAACACTTTGTTGAAGAGATATTCGAATATTTATAATAATTAATTATATTTTAATTTAAGGTAGTTAAAATCGTACTTGGATGAAAATGAGAAATTTAGAGAAAGGGTACTTAATTCAAACATTGTATGCACTTACTACATGTATACATACACTTACCATGTTGAAATAAAATTGACCTTTATAATACATGAAAATAACACACTGTCTTATAATAATTAAATCCAAAGTTTAATTAAAAGTTATTATTATTTTTTCAAGATGATAGATCTTTGAATTCTGAAGAAAAAAAAAGCGAATAGATGTGCTTTTAACGGAAACAAAAGCTTATTTTACACAACAGTTATATAAACATAGAATAGAAAGGAAACAATAATAATTTCTTTCTGCAAACGGCAAAGTAACTTCAAAAACTGTCACTTTTTTAAATAAAATAAAAATAATATTATCTAAAACTTACCATATACCGGGCTCTAGGTGAGTATTTATTCGCTCAGGACTATCAAACGTATGACCTGAAAACACAAATAAAAAGGACTATTTATTACTAAGCCGATCAAAATCGAAATGAAGTGAGTTAAGTTTATACCATCACGAGTGAAATCATAACATATTCCTCAGTTACAGATATTTTAGAATAAATATTACTTTCGTCAGCGATACCAAAAATGAAAAATATCAGGTTTTAAATTTCTGGGAAATAATAATTGCTAAATAAATGCGCAGATAATTCTAGAATCGATTCGAAGAAAATATTTTCATTAGAAAAAGCGCGGTTTTTGAATTACGAGCAATTTTCGTTGTTTCATAAATACATCTCATTTTAAAGAGACACAATGTTTAGTTTTTCAGATATCTGATTCGTGATGCGTATTCGATGGTATATTTTCCTATAAGTATAATTGGAGATTTAAAGGATTAAGAACGACAATTTAGACAGACGAGCACCGACTACGAAATAAATTTTCTTGTGTTAAAGGCAACGGTATTGTTTTGTCGCCTGTGTGCTTTAGTTTTTAGAGTCTTTATCTACCACGGCTTGGGCTGGGTTTCGAATCTAATGTAATCAATGTCTATGGACGGTTGGGAAGCATGGTACGGAGGCCGGGTGAATACTACTTTCATCTGTTCTCTGGTCTGAATTGTGATAGTGTAATGTGCACTTGTGCTTGTGGTGTCTTCGATTCATCACTAAGGATGAACCTCAGACCATCACGAATAACTTTTTAGTGTACGATAATACTCGTTCGGCATTCAAGAACCAAGCCCACAGTGTGCGATAGTACTCGTTCGGCATTCAAGAATAAAGCCCACAGTGTACGATAGTACTCGTTCGGCATTCAAAAATAAAGCCCATAGTGTACGATAGTACTCGTTCGGCATTCAAGAATCAAGCCCACAGTGTTTTTTCATGCTGGCAATCTCGAGTTTTTATCCGATTTTGCTTAAAAATTTAACAGCATAATTGAAACGTAATTTGTTCAGCAGATAGAGCACATCAGTTTTATTACATGTTATAGTTTTTGATTACTTAACTGTTTTACTCAGGCTTTATCAAATTATCAATTAATTAAGTATTGATCATTATTGAAGTTGTGGCATAACTAACTACCACTACAAATATTAAATACCAAATCGCTAGTATATAAAACATGTTAACTCGATTCTATCTGGAGGTACCTTTTGATAGATGACGGTTGACGCAGTCTATAAATAAATCCCCACAAAGTACAAAGCATCGATTTGCTTAAATTTTATTAAACCAGATGATTTTATACGACCTTACGTTACGAACTGTTACTCGCAAATATTATTCACGATGTTACGGCAGAAAAAGTTTTATTTTCTTGAAATTAAGTAATATTTTACGAATAAACTATTGCTTGCAGATATCATCAATATCTATTACAATCTTACGAGCAAAAGTTACAAATGTTATCCACGATCTTACGAATAAAACATTCAATCTACGAGTGAGAGTTGCAAATATTATCTAAAATCTTGAGAATGAAACGTTTCTTGCAAATATTATCTATTATCTTACGAATACTTTCTTATATTATTTACTAACTAACGCAATCCTCCATATAGTTATTTACAATCTTGCATATCTAACCGTTATTTGCATATGACCATGGATAATATATTACTTGGGAACCGTTTATGAAGGGAAAGAAAAGATGACTATCATGAGAATGACGATGATTATGACGATTATGAAAATAAAAATCCTTTTCTTAAACATACATACTCTAAATATAGAAGTTCTAAATTTATAAGGGCAACTTCAATTAGAAAATAAGCCAAAAATTCCTTTCTCAATTTAGAATCCTTAGAGTTTCTAAACATATTTCAAATGATATCGCAGCATTGTTATCGACAAATAAATTTCAAAGAGCATCATTAAATCTAGCATCTCCTTTTATTAAGAAAAAAAATCAAACAAAGGCTTATTATGTCTGCCCGCCTTTTCATCCCGCATTGTTTGAGGTGTCAAAACTTAATCATTTGAAGGGGGGGAAAGAATAAAAAAGAAAAAGAAATCATCTTGCGCACACATTCTTTTTGTTAGATTGGCGTCCCTCAAAACATACGCTTCAGCGATTAATGAGTTTCTTAAAAGTTTTCATAAAAATCTTCTTAAATGGCTGAATGAAGTGTGAATATCAAATTTGAAAGCCTCATAAGGGATCAAGATAAAAAAGAATGCATCATTAATTAAATCTGGAACACTGACTCAAGGTGTTATTTCCCTCCTACTAAACCACTGAATGGAAAGAAATTAATTCAGTGGTCACTTCTTCTACCTTGACGCTTTTGTTTCGCCTCTTTGGTAAATAGAGTATTAGATTGGCGATGGCGGAGTTTTTCCTTGGCTTAGATTAATTTCTACCTGTTGAAACCCGAAAAAGTAATTCATAAAATCTACAAAAAATGTTCCTTTTAACTCAAAACCTCACTTGATTTTCGTTTTTAAATTTTTTAGCCTTAAAGTTGCTTCCTCACTGTTATTGGAAAGCTTTATGCTAACAAGAAATTTGTTAAATTAACGTATCGTATAATTTAATTAATTATGTGGGAGATTTTAACAGTAGTAGAAGAGATAAAGAGTTATTAAAGTTAATAATACATAAGAGAGATATATGAGATTTGTAACTGTATTAGTTAACTATTTTAGAGGCTTACCAGTGTCAGCTTATTAAATGAGAGACTTTTAACAATATCAGTTTATTATGTGAGGAGCTTTTAACAGTATCAATTAATTATATAAGAAAAATTAACAGTATCAGTTAGTTATATGAATTTTTTTTTTTTTAAAAAAAAGCTTAAAAACATAAAATAATTTAAAAGTGGCTGTTAATAATGTGAGAGGATTCATTAGGATCATGTTAGGATTATTAGGTCTTATTAGGATCATATAATTGAGTGAGGAGAGTTAAGAGTATCAGACAGCTATGTGAGGTGATTAAACAGTAGCAGATAATTGCGTGAGGATATTTAAGATCAGTTAACTGTGTGAAAGGATTTATGATTATCATTTAATATGAAGATATTTAACAGTTAATTCATATAGCTGTTAATTATATGAAAGAAAGAAATAGTTTAAGAGTCTAGAGAGAGTTAAGAGAGTTTAAGTAATAGTTAGAGAGAGAATAAATTGCGATTTGCATTAATTTCTTTATACTTTAACCAGTTGTTTACTTTACACTTAGTAATATTTAAAAAGAAAAAAGGTTATGTTTTGCTAAACTTAACAAATTTACATAAAAAAATGTGCACTTGAAAAAAAATTTGCTTAACAGGTTTTTATCGAAAAAGATGAACAAGAAATTATAAGTAAAAAACAAAGTTTCAAAAAAGATAGAATAAAATTGAACAAAAATTCCGGAATCTCACCAACATATCTACCAAGTAGTTTGACCTAATTTCAAAAACGAGTCTTCGAAACGGGGAATGAATAAAAAGAAGGAAAGAGGGGGTCAGAAGATCGAAAATATTTAGTCTACCTTGTTCTAAAGTCCTTGAGTCTACCTCACCAGACGTTTCTAACTTCTCACTTAATAATAAGCTTCTTTTTTCACGTGTAATTGATTATATTTGTTCCAAAATCCAAAGATATGAGTCATGATTATTCCTCAATGATTCTCATTGCTGCGTGAATTATGATGAAAGCATTTTACGAGAGCCAAAATATAAAAAAAATTTCAATTTACAATTACATGAGGCATACATTAGCATATTGTGTTGGGGAAAAGAGAATTATTTATATAGTGGGAGCCCCTTCAAAAAACTCAGTTTGAGACAGTGGCGTGCATTGTGGTAACGGCCTGTAATATCCAATAGAAATGAGATGGGCTCACTCCGAAAGCCCGGACTCGTTTATTGAAAAAAAAGTTTCGACCGGGCTCGAAGACTCTAGATAAATTTTCATAAACTTTTTTACTATATTGAAACAAAAGCTTGGTTTAGTTATTAAGTATAAAAAATTTAATATAAGGTATCAAAAAGTACCGCTTTGCGAGAATAACACTAATTGTTAAATGAAAAATGAATTATCTTTTTTTTTTTAAATCTGAGATTTTGATTCTTGTTTTAGTCATCTTGGAGTATCACTCGGTACTATTACCAAGCACGGGATGCCATTTATTGATGGGTTGACGTGGGCGAAATGCAATTAGTTCGCGTGGCGAACTTAGGCCTTCAAATAACGCGGTGAGATATTCTATTAAATAGCAATCAATGTATCATGAAAGTATAAATCTTTTAAATTTAATAAATCCATAAAATTAACGGTTTTCAATGAGGGCTTCTGATTGGGAATCTTATAGATGATAATAAAAAATAAAAAAAAACTTGAATGTTTGCTCTTGAGAACAATTCTCAATTTTCTCACTCTCAATTCTAGATGCTTTTTGTTTCACACATAAGTAATAGAAAGGGTTTTAGCGACTAATTTCCTTGTATACACATCAAAGGACTGCCTAGACCACAAAATTTGGTTTCTGATCAGATATATATAGCAATAAAAAAAAATACTTTGAATAACTTTTGATCTAATGATTAGATATTCACACACTCTATCTTAATGTGATTCGGGGTGACCTCAAATCTGCTAATTAGTTTGCACAAAAAGTAGTTAAAGTTGCGAAATCTGACACAAAAATGTCCTTCCTCTGATTAATTCCCCCCAGCGGATTCGAATTTCTGATCCCCGAAATCTGGGAAGTACGTAATAGTCAAGAGAGTGGTCTAAAGTTTGTCAAATTTGCTATTTGCATAATTCGCCATATCGAGAAATTTTGAAGCGAATTGAAAAAAATTTGCACACAATTATAAATTCTTTTATCCTGAAATAATTCGACACCGAAAATTTTTTGATATTTATTTATTTTTTATTACTTTATTTAATGATAGTCGAAAAAAAATTTGTACTGAAAGGTATACAAATTTTTACATAATTTTAAAGAGTGTAATTTTATATGGAAAAATACAAAATTTGAACAAAATTGGCAGAAGAATTCGAATTTTAAGAAAATCAAACAATTAAAATTTGATTTCTCAGAAATTGTTCGATCGATATCGTTCAAATTTTGTATTGAGAACAAAAATTATCGGGATTAAGAAAAGTGGAAATTTAAACAACTATATAAGATGACACGTTTGTATAAAATTTAAAGATTAGTAAGCAGTGAAAAAAAAAAAAGAACAAAAGATCATTTCTAAATTTTTTTTATAAAAATCAGAATTGACTAGCTGGAAAAAAAAATCATAACAAAAGTGTAAGTGACATTCATATATTCCGACTGACACAAATATTGGGGATGGAAACTTCCTGCGAAAATAAAAAAATCAAAATAAAACAAAACAAAAACAGCTAAGCAGTGAGCAATTTATGGGACGATATATAATGGACAGAGTTACTTGTCACATGCACACCTGTAGCAGGGTTACTACACCCGTCACAGAGAAAGAGATAAGGTACAGGTAAAACAAAATTACCAGAGAGTGAAAAAGAATCTCTTCGTCAAAAAAGCAGACGATATGTTTATAGAAGTTTTTTTTCACTTCAACGAGTGGCAACGTTGAGATAAATACCTTAACAACAGTATGTCAAAGAAATGTCTCAGGTAGAGACTATTAAATTTTAGAGAATATTTAATATTCAGAATTTTCTATAAAACAAAGACGAAATATGTGTAAAATGAACGTATTCGAAATATGCATAAAATCAGCATGTACGAAATATGTATAAACGGACATGTACAAAATACGTAAAAACGAGATTTCGATTGAAGCCTTATTTTATAATCTATTGCTCTGTCATAATATGTTAAAACGAATAATATGTTAATCTAAAAACGTGTCTCAACCTGTTTTATTATGTTCTCCAACAAAAATTTAAAAATCAGGAAAAGCTTTCAAGAAGCCGCCATTTATAGAATATTTTTCCTTCAAATTTTACAGTATGTATTTTTAATTATATAAGGCTATGGACAATGTTTGGTGGCAAATTATAACTAAGCGATATTATATATGTTGAGCAACACATTTAACGGCATATTTTAACACATTTCTTAAATGCTGAAGATAACTTAATTTAGCAAGATTTTATTTTTATTTTACAATTATTATTCAATGAACATATATTTCCTTTAGTTTTTACTTATAATTTTTAAATCTATTTTATTTTGAAGATTGTCTTACAGTTGGTAATTATAATTACTTAATGCAAAAAATAAATTTATTCTTGGCAAACTTATAGTTGAAAAATTGAACCTTTCTAAAACTTCAGCAGCGAATGAGAAGTACCATTTGCTTCTATGGTCTGAATATCAATTTATAATTTTATTTTTCTAGACATGTTTTTTTTTTATCAATTACTATAAGTTCATTAAAGTCTTGTAGTTTTTGAAAGGACATTTTGGTTATATTTCATACACATTTTTAATGTATAGTTAAAATTATCAGAAACTCAACAGTGGGTCTCGAAATAGTTTTATCAGGGAGAGATCAATACAAGTATGGGCTCTCGGCCTACCAAATGTTCCGGACCCCTCACAAAATATTTTAAAATCAACTCACTGNAAAAAAAAAAAAAAAAAAAAAAAAAAAAAAAAAAAACGCATGTTTTTTTTTTAGCTTTTACGCGAGCTTGGTTGTAACCCGATGCAAAACAAAATTAAAATAAAGAAATAAATGCAAATATATTTTTGGGGTAATTTCTTTTTAGGATTAAAAAAAACTCAAATGAAAAAATACTTATAATTTTTTTATAGCTTTCTTACAAATTTTCGAAACCCATCAGAAATCACGGGAGCCTGAACTCAAATCTATAGATCCTCGCCTAGGCGGTAAATCAGACTTAGGGTCTGATTACCAAATGTTTCAAACGCTACGAGTAAGGATATATCCGGATAGAAAACTCGAGTTATCACTACAATGATTGAGAAATAAGACGTTAGAATCAACGTAAGTGGAATGTGGAGGTGGAATTAAAATCAATTTATAACATACAGCTGAACACTTTTTCTTAAAAAAAACCAAAGATTGAACAAATATCAAATCCGTTTCCTGCTATCATCAGGGAATTCGATAAAAGTCTGAATAAGAGCAATTAAGAAAAAAAAAATCATAGTTTAAGTATGGAATCATAGTTTAAGTATGAAATCATAGTTTAAATATGAAATTCATGATTTTTTAAATCATAGTTTTAAAAAATCATACTTAATTTCACTGTGTTTAAAAACACAGTGAAATTAAGCATTAAGAAAATTTTAAATCATTATAGCATAGTCTTTACAGCATTTTCAAATTAATCAAAAATAACTAAACGTAACATTCATCGCCGCTCTACAAAAATCTCAAATCAGTGCAACTTAAATGATATTTAACAGTCATTTTCGTCTTACACCAATCTTAAATCAGTCCAACTGAATTAGGTTTAACAAAGATAGAAAATTATTTCGCTGCTTTATGTTTACGAAGATTAATTATAGCACCGAAAAATAAAGATCATTTGTAAACAGCCAAAATGTCCAAAGAGTTATTTAAATTTGTAAATTTTCTAGTTTTCCTTCAAACGTAATTTACATTAATAATTAAGAACTTGCAGTATTCCACTTATAGCAAGCACACAAAAGGAACAAAAAAAGACAGTTATATTACAATCCAGCATTGAATACAAATGCTATTATTTTCCGGTTACAGGTACTCAAAGCAGCAGACACAATTATAAAAATATTCAATTCTCGGCTGAGGAAATTGACTCCACCCATTCAGCGGCCATCGGTACAGAAGATTCCACACGTGCTGACGACCTTCGAAGAGCCTACCTTGCCTGAAAAGACTCTTCGTGACCGACGGCCGTCAGGGCTGACCGCACACCTCGTCACTGTCATATGGAAGTATAAGACCAAAGCATATAAGGAATAGTACATTAACTCACTAAGATGCACAATGAAATAAGCACATTCGATTGAATGCCATTTAAAAAAGATGAGTAAGCATACGAGATAAAATGCTCATTTAGTCAATGACAAAGAACATCTTACGTTTTCATCGTTTGTCCTGCCTATTATTCAACGATTCTATACTCAGCGGTGTTTTTTATTTGAGTAAAGAGAGAAACATCAAATTGTCAACCTATCTTGGACAATATCAAACGTAGCTGCATTGTATTTGTATAACAATCATACATACTAATATATACACCCTTGTGCAAATTAATTGAAACAAACTTTTTTTTCGTGTTTTTTAAAGAAGATGTTTTGGGGTTGTTTCGGTTACAATGGGGTTGGACCTTTGCAGCCTATTGACGGTATGATGCGTTCTGAGCAGTACATTACAATGTAAAAACTTANTTGTATAAATTTAAATAAAATAGCATTTTCTCTTAGTTTCCTGAATTTATTGAGTTTGTTTCAATTAATTTGCACAAGGGTGTAAGTGTGGTAAAAAAGTGTTGGTAAAATCAATTAGATATTTTAATTAATGCGTAAATATGGAAATTAAACTTTTTAAGGTAAAATACATTTCTGAAGTATGTGTAATGATCAAGGGCGCCGGCAGAATAATATAAAAGGGGGTGCAACCCTCTAACAAACTACCCTCCCCCCTAAAAAAAGTAAAAATATTCCGTTACATTTTGTTTTGTTATTACATATACTTTCATCTGTTAATTTTTTCCATCTATTTTAATAGAGAAAATTCTTATGAATCCCTCGAATACATCGATTTAGTTATTCGGGCCACACCGTTTTATCCAGCTGTAGCGGAGGCGGTCAAAATTGTCCTAACTCTTCCAGATACTACGTGCACTATTGAACGCACTTTTAGTACAATGCGACGCATCAAAACATGGAATCGGTTTACAATGTCTCGCGAGAGATTAAGTAGTTTGTGCATGCTCAGTGTATATAAGAAAAGATGACTCAGAATTCATTGAATAAGTTATAAACAGATTTGGACAGCTAACAAGACGATTGCAATTCTTGTTTGATTATGCAATTTTTTAATTGTTATGTATCAATAATTACTTAATTATTTGTTCTTGAATAAAAATATTTTTAATAAAAAATTTTTATAACCAAATTTTTTTCTGTTTCTTCAATTGTTTAAAAAAAAGCCAGGGGGGTGCAAGTGCACCCCCTTGCACCCCGCTGCCAGCGCCCTTGGTAATGATCGAAATGAAATGATTTGATGAAACGAAAAAGAAATCTTAGTTTCAACATGCGTCCTGGGTTTATGATTCCACTTAGCAATGATGGTTATATAAGTTATAAGACGTATGCGTCACATAAATGTGAAGATTGGTTAATCTATCTTCGACTGTATCAAGCATAGCCGTATGGTATTTATATATATATAGCAATCATATATTTAAAGTGTAGGTAAAATCGAATAAATAGAATTAAAAACTGTAGAATGCACATCTTTTGTCTCTGCAATTTAACAAATGACGAAGCAAATGTTTCACCCAGGCTAAGATTTAATGATTTCGCTTCAACGTAGTTTTTATTTTGGAGAATAAAACGTCAAATATGAATAAAGAGATAAAAATAAAATCGAGGTTTTACGTGCGGTATACTACGTGAGAATGCGGAATCTCACCATTGATGTAGAAAACAAACTTACCATCTGCTACTAGTCTCAAAGCAATCTTAGCTATGTTCTGTACTTGTTTCATAGACATGTCTGCTGAGTTATCCGTGTCTATTGCTAGATCTAAAACCAGTTTAGGAAAAGATGCAAAGTTTTTGAGTAATTACCAAATGTATATTAGTTTATTTTAAATCATATTTTAACAGCAGATTTCATATGGATAACCCCTGAAGTCAAAGAAGCATAAATTTGAATAAATCGTATTTCGTATATTATCGCAATTAAAAAAAACTATAAACTTTTGAAAATCTTGTTCATTTGTAACTTTTATGCAAAATACTAAAAGGTACATACTAAAATACACGCAAAATACTAAAAAATACATACTAAAATACACGCAGAATACTAAAAGGTACAGACATGAGTCATGCTTTTCTATGTAAAGGGAAACAATTCTCCTATTCGTCGTTCTCATCTTCAATAGTAAAGAAATCGGAATATAGCTATCAAAATATTAAATATCAGTAAAATAAAAATTATTGTAGTCAGGGGTGTCCCATAAAACGCCAGGAGAAAATTATGATTAGAAAAATAAATCTTTTAAAAATATAAGTTTTTACAGAATCAAATGCATCACCCTACTTTTAGTCAATGTGATTACTTTTTTTATCTGCACGTGTAAGTTGTTTTCAAAAGCTAGCCAACTTGTAGCAATAAGAAAACTAATATAACTCCGTTGGAAGAAAACAATTTTCAAAAAAACACACAACAGAAAATGTAACATAATCTGTCGCACTTACTTTAGCTTATGTTTTAAGAACTTTACTGGTTCAAAAAGTATTCTAAACACAATGTGACACAAAATCTAGAAACTAAATAACATATATTATTTTTAGATCCACTACAGCATGTGTAAGCAGTTGATGTTACTTTTATAATTTTACTTAATTTGAACCAATTTCTTCATTTAAGTTCCTGCTTTCAGCATGGTAAATGTCATTAGCCCTAAATCACTTGTAACTATGTTTCTTACGATTTAGAATTCAAAATAACCTTATTAAAATGGCACAAACGTCCAACTTAATTTTCAGGCGTTACATCCACGCTATACATCGTATTTGTTTCAAACTAATAATGGAGTGCAATAATCAGCATTCATTTCTGAGAACTGTTGGTTCCATTAAATCTCAATTATCCTCTAATGTAATAAAAACAAATAAGGGTACCCTTATCTTTGTTATATTTTGCATCGATATATATATATAGTAAATAGTATTTCCATATATATAACAAGAGAGGCATGGAAAAATTATTGATTGAAAACTGTAAAACAGCTCGATGATATATTTTCGTTTCGTTATGTAAAGTCCATGCTCAAATAATAAACATGAAAATAAAACAAAATAATGCCACATCTAGAATAAATTTTGATATATTGATACCTTAAATATACTAATGATATTTTCATTTACGAAACCAAACACTAAAAAATTAACTCATTCATAAGCGTACCTTTTTAGCGAAAGATTCGGTTTTTTTTATACACAAAACGTATAAGTTGCCACATTCTGGAAAAAATAATCCCAATTGCTTGGAACCCTAGGGCTCCATGAAAGGAGTTAAAGGCGTTCCGCGAGTTAGTACTTTTCCTAACCAGTGATGAGTTATAAAACCTCTGATTGTATTAAGACCCAACCTATTATTCATAATTTATTTAATTTTTCGGTTGCCTTTACAAAATTATTTCAAGTAAAATGCCAATGAAATAGAAATGGCATTTTTTAAAAATATATATAATATTTTTGCTAACAATATATAGAACAACAAATTACGAAAAAAGAAACATTTAAGAAACATAGCTTTAATATTCAAATCAAAATAAAATAACTTCTTTAATAACGAAACGTGTTTCCCTTTTTACCCTTTTCAAAATTTATAGCAGTTATTTTATATTTTCATCTCGAAGTAAACCATCATTCTGCATATTTGATTCATTTTCAACTTCTGTATGTACACAAGTAATAATAATAATAATTTTTAATTGGGCTAGATATAGTACAAGGACTGCAAATTTAACCGTCGGACTAAAAACCTGATTTAAGATTCTTAATGATAAAACGACTTTATTTATAAAGTCGGTGTAAAGTCGGAAAGAAGATTGATTATTTAGGGTTCCGTAGCCGAAAAAAAATTTGGAGCCGCTGAAATAGGGCACCATATTCTTTCTATTCCGATGTGATGTATTTCGCCTTGCCAGAAGAGCAATGTATGAAATAAAGATAAACTCTAGGTAATAATTCTTTCATTCCTTGACTTCACAAGCAAAAGTACCGTAAAGGATTTGTAAATCACTTAAGAGTGATGTATGTGTATGACAACTAAACAGCCATGCCCAACCAACAGAACATAAGTAATCACATAACAAAAGCTATCCTTCGTATTATGGAATTCCAATTCCGTGGTATCTTGGCAGTTTGATATAACCCCTTCCTCTACCGCTGTTCTTTTGTCCAAGATGCTGGAAATGTCCATCAAATAAGATAGCCATTGTGAAATGAATTATAACAACGCGCCTTTCACGTGTTCTTTTTTTTATAGCTGATTTATGGAATGCATTTTTTAATCTCTCACTTCTACATCTAAAGAATGTTCGTGTAAAATAACCAATTTATTTACTAATCCTAATACAATCGAAGGAGTTTCACTTTTTTTTTCTTCAAATCAATATAATTTTACTGTATTTTATAAAATCCAGTTACGAGAAACGTCCTTTTCTTAAAATTCTACCTAATTTACATATGCCCTTCAACGATAAATGGACAAATGGTATTACTTGGTATAAAACTGCCTAAGTTATACATTAACTTATATCCTTGGTATGAAGTTTTTGTGTCATTCAGTTCCAAATCCAAAAATTTGAAAATTATAATATCAAAGTGAACACATTGGAATACCATTGTGGGCAAGGAAATTGCCAATTCAGTGAGACATTTCAATAACTTTCCTTAAGATTTTGTTAATCTAATAGGCAAGCGGAATAACAAATATACTAAGCATACATTTATGCATATTTATTGTCATTTTATACTCAACACTATGAAATAAGTCATCGTTCTTTATAAAAATGAGTCAATAAAAATAGGCATAGTTTTTTTAAAAATTTGTACTCTGATTTGTCGCTTTTTCCATCCTACCTTTTTGTGCGATCGCAACTCATACATAAAATATGTAATTTAAAATATGTATATGAATACTTCACTGCCTACTGAGTTTGAATAGCTTTGAGTAGCTGATTGCTGAGTTTGGGTCAAGTTGCTGGTCTGGTCTCGAGTTCGAGTACTTGGATGAGGAAATGGACAATATTACTACCTTGGATTTAACTTAACGGAAGTACCTCTGAAAGGATTTATGCTGTGGCCATATGCGTTTCTTATAATAACTAGAACCGTTTATTGTTGAATTTTTTACATATTGTTCTTCAACGGCTCTGTAGTGTTGACCGACAACAAATGTTATTCATTTTGTTTTATTGAGTTAGTTTTATCCTATTGAGTTTGTCCTATTGCAGCCATACAACCTGGTTTAGGATTTACGATAAAATGGGACATTGCGGGTATTTGTGAGAAACTGTATTACATCCACGAAAATTTACTAGTTGCGTTGAATATGCATAGCTATGTCATGATCCATTACACAATAAATGTAACATTCTTAAAAAAAGAGGGGGGGGATGTAATTTTAAGTTTGATGTCATGTTGCGGACAGCTACATCAATAGAAGAAAAAACACGTCGGATCATTATATAAAAATATAAAATGGTTTTTAATGAGAAAAGTTTTTTGTTAACAATTCCTATTGCTGTATTTTCTAAAGCTGACAAAATGTAACTTAGAATTTAATTTCACTAAATCTTCCAGTTTATTTGCATATGAAAGTTTTCGCGATTACGTAATCCGAAACGGTAATTCTTAAGCCAGTGATTTTAAAAAAGAAGGATACAGTTCAGCATGTCTTGAATGGAGTGGATTTCGTCGGAGTGGTAGAATTTCTGAAACTCTTTCCGGATGTCGAAGAAAGAGTAGTAGTAGTGTGGCAAAGTGATGTCTTTCTGGCATGCCTCAGGATGAAGGACTTGTCGGAGATGAAGTTGACCATCCGTCACCAGCTGGAAGGAGTGGCCGTTGTCCGTACTCAGTTTGGCTTTTACAAACTGGTCGATCTGGAAACAGATTAAATATTCATTATTTGAAATAATGCAAGAACACAGAAGTGATAAATTGCGAGAATGCTATACCGCGGGAGAAATATTTCATCGATAGTTCTCTTTCATTGCATAAGTAATTTAAAATTTAAAGAAGAAGTGAGTTCAGGCGAACCGAAAGTAAGCCATAAAGTTTTAAATGCTTGAAAAATAAATTCAAAATATCAAAATGCGAACAAATTAATGGAAGAAAATTTCCCTATTGTGTAATCCTACGTTATCCTCTCAGGATCTGCTTTCATTTTGATATTTTGAAAATTTCTTTTCAGTATTTAAAACTTCATGGTTTACTCTAGAATCACCTGATCTCACTTTTTCTAAACTTTGAATTTTGAATTACTTATGGCGGTGAAAAACAATTAGCGATGAAAAGTTTTTTCCGTGATATAGCGTCCTTTCAACCCTACAAACATACATCTAATCCATATGTTTTTGTGTGTAAGTGTTAACTTATGCGTATAAGTCTTCTTTTTTTTCTTTCAAAATAACTTCAAATTTTAAAGATTTGTGCTCTCCTTGTTAAAGCAGTTTTGGTCTGCCAACACCCATGAAATATTTATCTAATTTATATGATAACACACATGAATCTAAAAAATTATTTTTTTAAATAATTTTCTAATTTTTAAGAATTGGGGGGGAGGGGCTTAAAAGAAGAGCATATTGGTCTAGTGCAATCCTCAAATCTACCTCGGGCTCGATATAAAAACTTCTATAAATTTAAGTTGAACATGTAAAAGTTGTACAGTGCATATTTCTTTGACTCAAAAACATACAGAAAAAAATTGAACGATAAACAAACAAGGAAGAAAAAAAAATTGCGATTTTCTTTGGTCTTTTGGAGCCCTTAAATTACAGCCTATTTGGTCTATAGACTAATAATGTCGATAGACAAACTGCGTAATGTGGACTTCAGTATATTATTACGTGTATTTGTACAAGTCATATAGACATAATAAAATCTATGCAGAAATTACGTTTAGTCTTGAAGTTAACTACAATCGCTTTATCGGCGGTATATTTAATAGTTTTTATTCTATCTTCAACTTGATCACATACAAGTGTTCCCTGTAGTTATTCTATTCGATTAAACATAAATAAACTATAGATAATATGCGATTATAAAAATATACATTATATATTATTAACTATATATTAAGGTCTTTATAGAACATTCTATATATTATTTGTAAATTGTGTAGTCTAGGAAATCCAGCCTCGACACCAGAGCGTGGTTAGGTTGTGTATTTGTTTTATTTTCTTAAATATTCGCGAATAAAATTTAATCTATAATAGCTCGCTCTTATTATCATTTTTTTTTTTTAAAAATTATTTATTTCACTGTCCTCAGGCCTACCTCACTAAATTTCCCTGAAACTATTCTTACTTCACAGCATAAAATAAATAAAAAATTCTATTCTACTCGCAACGTCTCTAGTGATGTGAATTCTTTTAAGCATGTTTAAAAACATTCAAATGCAAAAATTATTAGAATAGAAGATTGAGCATTATGATTAAGGAATGAAGAATGCAATGAAGCGAGAAATGAACGAATGCCGGTTGAAAGAACATCTGATTCATTCCAATACCAGCATTAGTTTCAGATAATCGAAGTGAAAAAAAAGAAAACAAAATTACAACGCAGAGAAAAGTATACAAACGCATATAGGAATAACAAGCATCCAAGAGACGGTGCTATCTGTAAACATCTTTTTAGCAGTCACAGTTTCAAGAGAATACGGTCACGGTGAACTGCATCTGAGATATATCAATTCGAGCGTGAAACGATCCTTTTTTCTCAATGAATCAATTAACGGCTAAAAAATAAAATAGAACCAAGTTGAGTTGTAGACAGGAAATTGCTGTTGTTCTACCATCCGTTTTCCAAGAAACGCTTGAATGCATAAAAAGATGCAAATGAAAAGTTTGTTCATATTTTTATGCTCCAAAGATTGAGTGAAATTTTTAAGTTAAAATAAATAACAATTAGTCATCATTTCGTAAAACGATGAATAAGTAAAAACTGATAAAGAACTATTGATCAAATACAAATGAAAAGTATGTTCACATTTTTACGCTCCAAAGAACGAGTGAATTTAAGGTAAATAAATAGCAAATTAGTAAATCAAATCACCAAATAATGAATAGATAAATAATAATAAACAACTATTGATGAAAAAGTTTGTTCCCATTTTATACTTCAAAGAGTGAAGAAATGAAGGTAAATAAATAACAATGTTCAAAAAAATATCACTCAGTAAAATCTATATATATAATAAAATAAAGAATGTATGTGTGTCTGTGTATGTCTACATATCTGACTGCCGGTATATGGTTGGGGTTAAAAATACGACATTCCACATGAACCTAAATTAGTACAATTTTATACAAATTACGTAGCTCGAATTTCTATTTTTTTAAAATTATATTTTCAAATCGGAGACAATTAAAAAAATAGAATATTTTCATTCGCTTAGCGGAAGCCATTGTTTTTAACTAAACTTAACAATTCAGTTTTGTCAAAAGTTTGAACTACAAAACCTTGAATTCCGTGAAATTTTAAAATTTCTCTTAGATTAAGAATTAAATAAAAACTAACATGGGTCTTCAAAAAAAAAAAAAATGACAGCTTAGAAAAAGAAGCTCTTGATAAAAAAGCAATAAGTTAATTTCACGAACTATATTGAAAAGTTTTCCGAATATTTTAATACCTGCTTTCTTTCAATAAATTTCCACATTTCCGCACCGTTTTAAAAAATCAAATCAATAAATCAAAAAAAAAAAAATTTTTTTTTTTACTAATATAAAAGAAAAATAAATATTTAATCAAGATTTCATATAACTTTACACTAAAAATGCTTTTTTAATAACCATTATTCACAAATTCTATATTGACATAAATAATATAAATATGATCAGATTAGATTTGAAAATTATTCAAAAAGTAATTAAAAACCAGGTCAATCTCTATCGCCTTCCACAGAATGATTACACGCTCTAAAATTCCTAAAAACAGCTGAATCAAGCGAATTAGTACATCTGTTTTTCCGCCAGGGGTCATAATTATGCTCATCATTTAAAGGCAGACGGTCAAAGTCAAGGCTAGTCTCGTCATTGTCAAGTGAAACGTAGGAGATTTAATGTAATGGTGTTAACTTCCTACATTAATTGACGACAGTCAGGAATTAAAAAGGATAATCTGGCTGAAATAGTTACATAGAGAAGAAAGAGATAGTAAATAATGTTGTAATTTAAACTACGAAACGACTTTGAATTGAGTGTATGTCAAAATCAGTTTATCTAGTCAGAAATTTGATATGAGCAAACGATTATTTCGAAGATAATTGTTTTATTTATTTTTTTTCCTCCTAACTGTACATAAATAAAGATAAACAAACAACTGACAAAACAAACTGTTTTAATTCTCTTTGTTGTTATAATTTTTTTTTGTTTCTTATTTTTGTACGTTTATTATTAGTAACGTTATTTACTTCTTTTTTTGTGAAGTTAAAAAATTTAAGAGCAAGTCTATAGGTTTTCTCTAAAATGAAAACAATTCGTAAAAAAAAATATATAGTTCTAAAAATAAAAATAAAAAAATAAGGAAAAGCCTTTATTTCTGAAGAAAAAAAAAAATTTTTTTTTTTTTAGGGCAGATAAAATCTTTTGATCATCGACCTCTAAATTTTTATAATTCTCTTATCAACCCCCTATTTAAAAAGTGGAAAAAAAAATTCCTGATTCTTACCTGATTTATTTCATTTATATTTTGAAAAAAAAATCAAAGAATTTACTTAAATTAAAGTTAAAAATTATTTAAAGTATGTAGGAATATTAAGCTATAAAAGAACACTAACTTCAGACATAATATTCTCTCAATTTAACTTGTACATGCCTTTATTTTCATTTGATAGATTCCATTTATGAAAAATTATTAATCCTAATTCGTATTTTGTTATTTAAAATTTAATCTATTTCTTAAAAAAAAAGATAAATCATTAAAAAGAAAATATACTAGAATGAGAAGTTAAAGGAGGTATATTATATCATAAAATCCTTACTTACTTAATTGTAATAACAAAAAACATTCTTAACGAAAATTGTACATACGGCGTTGGTGCCAAAAAGTTTGCGATTGAATGGCATTGGTATTCATTCACTGACCCTAACACCGACCTGTGATTTAAACGAAAATAATGAATAACCGCTTTTTAACTAAATTTATGCGCTATAACTCAAATACTAGTTTAAACCACTGTAAATGGAACAAATTCGATTAGTTTTTAATGAATGAATTTTGTGAGGCCAGAAAAGTTCTTGAGCTGATTGAATCAATAAAGAAAACATTTGTCGCATTCTGTATCTCGTTAAAAAAAACACAAATCTTATTTTATTTATTTATTTATTTTTTTACTGTTTACGGCAATAAAAATGCTAAATTAAAATTATGAGTATCCTCATTCACCTCGAATCATGAGTACACGATCCTTTTTCGAAGACCCTAATTAATAACTGAGGATTCCAGAAAAAATGTGCTTTACTGATCTTATGCCTTCTCAACCTTGTATTTTAATATTCAAGTATACGAACTTCTCTGATTTTTCACTTTCTCCTACTCCCCATATTTTCTTATTTACTCCCCATGTTTTCTTATTTAATTTCTTATTTACTCCCCATATTTATTTTATTTTATTTTTTTATTTACTCTCCATATTTTCTTATTTACTCCCATATTTTCTTATTTAATTTCTTGTTTGCTGCTTAATGGCTGAAATAAACCTTATTTTAAGAATTTTTTAGGTATTATAGATTAGTGATTTGCCCTTAAGATATATTTTCTTTGTTTTTTCACTTTGCGACTAGGTAGAAGTTATTTTTATTTTTATGAAGAAAAAAAGAAACTTTCATAGAATATTTAATTAAAAAAAAGCTCTGGAAAAAATAGTAAAAGCAATGAAATTCGATAAAAAAAATGAAATTTATTTTGACAACAGTGAAAGCGAAGGATTTAAAACAAAGAAGAAAGAGACATTTCTTTTTATCTAAAAAGTAATACCTAAGATTAAAATTTTGTAACATCAACAGTAAAAATGAACGAGCATTTTGTAATATGCTCTTCAAAACTGATATTTTTATATTGTGCAATATACTGCAAAATAAACTATTTATATACATTAAATATTTCGTTAGTTTTATTTAGAGTATTCTATACTCAAAATAATTTTTAAAAAATCAGAGGAACATTAACAAAGGCTCGTGGAACAATTTTGTGCAGTGGGCGAAACAACGAAACATCACTTCGAAATTCTAAGCATGGATTCCCGCCTATTTTTTTAAAGCGATATTAATGAAAGTTTCTATAAATTTGTTTCTCTAAAAAAGAACTGTAATAACGATAATAAAATGTGTAGGACCTGACTTTCACCTTCCTTTGTTCTGCCAACGCGAAATTTGAATCGCGTTATTTTTTTTTTGTTCTTTTTAAGTCCCCCTACCTTATTTCTCATTTAATGCAATCACGTGTCTAATAATGTTGAAGGTCACCAGGTCAATAGAACAATTTTTTATTTCAGAATGCGCCAAAACTGAAACCTACGTAAGATGGAAAAAAAATAATAATTAATAGGTGGCGTATATTTGTATATTTTGGTTATCTTCGCTTTCAACCTTCATCAATGTGATCGACCATCAAACAAATTTTTTTTTTTCGTTCCTAACATAAACTAAGTACTCTTCATATCATTTTTTTTTTTTTTTACTTGGGTAAAATACGATGTTCCTATTCACGAGTATCGACGCTTTTTTAATACCTACTAGATAGGGATTGTCTTGGATCCACTTTTGGCGGCATAAATCCGTGATCGATAAGATTTATTTTGCGCCAAGTCTGTTTGAGTTTAAGATATAGCAGTGTTAATATGCCTAACATCTGAAGAGTTTAAAATGCTTTTTTAAACTCCATTTCTTGATGACTTTAGTTGAAAAATTTTATGAATCACATGCTCTAATTAAAAAGTAATTGAAAAGAAAGAAGTTTGAAAAGAAGTTCCCGGAGTACTTTGGTCACTAAGTGACTTTGCCTCATGAACAATTACCATTACCAATAAACATTTCCAAAGACAAGATTTTGCTCAACCTATTCCGTTATACTAAACTAATTATACGAAACGAATGGGTAACAACTTTCTTCATTGCTGTCACAAGCTTCATTATATATTTAATTTGATTTGACATAAATATTAATAACATAATTAATTAAAAAAACTATTTGCTGCATTTAAACTTCTAATTCAATTTAACGATTGTAATAAGATTTTTGATTTTCAGTGATCGAAACCATTTGTTCTTTAAGCATGTTAAAACTTATGGTAAATTCAGACTAGCAATCCAAAACTTTTACCGTGATCGCGTTTGAATATTTCATTGGTCAATTTATACCGAGAGATTTAGATAAGCCAATCAAAGTTCTGGAGCTGTTACCAAGCCAATCAAATCATCGATTCGAGCGCAGAGTTGTGATGAAGTCCATATATTGCTTAAAAGCAGTAGTAAGTGTTCTAAAATCTTAATATTTTTTGTATCTATCTTAAAAAATAAATGATGCGGAGTTAAAAAGGAATGTGAAATTAGAGGGGGAAAATAATAATAATTTACTAAAATCAGCACATAACAAATGAGTTGAAATAGTTTAAATAATCCAGTTAAATAGTTGGTTCGGTTGCTTTCTAACTAAATAGTATGTTCTTCACTCTTCGCGTCTCAGAAGAAGTTGTCGTTAGCAAAACAATTACCATCTCTACGGCTACCATAACAAAGTGTAGCGGGAGCTTAGCACTTCCGGTGTTGGTGGCGTGCAGAGAGCGCGTGCATATTGTTGAGTGTGCTACTCGGTAGACAGAGACTATAAAAATAGAAGGGATGCCTCTTTCTTTCAAGAGAAAGTGTCGTAATTATTCGAAAAAAAAGAACAAAAGACGGATGTTACTATTTATTTATGACGTCGTGTGCCACGACACAGTTGCAGATGTTATTTGTACGCGATTGAGCAGATGAAAGCCATTCCGAGGCCATGATACGGAAGTTGTGGAGGGTTCTACATGTTTTTTGAGATGCATTATGAAAATGGTTTGCTCAATCGGGAGCAAACAATAGAGTGAAAACAAATTAGAAAGTTCGGGTGACCTAACTAAAAATGGATTAAATAAATGGATCTGCGTTAAAGCTCGAAAATATTTTGATAGACACGAACGGAATGTCAACAATTTTACACACATATGAAAATAGTATAAAAATAACAATATCTGACTTGATTTTTAAGCTTTTTTCTATTTATTTAAGCTATGTATTTCAGTTAGTTTGGAGTTGTTGGCGTTTGAGCCAGTATTGGCAATATCGCCCCCTGCGACTAGGTAAATATTATGCAACTAAGGTTAAGGTGTTGTGGCTTAAAAGTTAGGTTGTAGAATTGTATTTGAAGTATGAGAAAATTTTACAGTGAGGATTAATTCCAACTAATAAAATTAATGATGAATTGAAGCTACCAAAATGGTGTTGAATCCGAAATTTATGTTTTTGGTGCCATATGTTTAACAATAACCAATCGGAATACTCTGGTGCTTTAAAAAAAAGTTGTAGATGTGTTATACGAGCATGTTTACTATCCATTTCAGTGGATTCCAAAATAAGGGTTTTCCAAAATTTGTCCGACAAATTCAAAGATGAAAACATACTTTACAACATGGGATCGTAAACCAACCTGAAAAAATGTCGACAGACATCAAAGCTCACATGGCATCTTCAAGCACGTGTGGGAATTGTTTTTATGCCATTGTAGATAGTCCAATAATATCAGCGGGTGCCTGAATCTATGGATGCCGTCGAAGCTTGCATGGGGTTTTCGAGATTTTCATCCACTGAACATGGTTTGCTATCCCATATTTAATGACAAATTTTCATCCTCTTGATGCCTTTTATCAACCCTCTGAATATGTCGGTCGAATTTTGGAACACAATATGTTACAAGCTGAAGCAAGACATTATGGGAAATAGACTCTTAATCGCAACTCTCAAATTTAATTATGCAATCATCATTGAGGGTCACGGGTCTCAGCTTAATTTAGGACAAAATTGGGAAATTTTGATACCGTCCAGAGCCAAGTAGAGGAATTATTAATAGTGGCTACTTTTTCAAAAATTGAAAATTCCAAATTATTTAAAAATCTATTGATATAAAGCATTTGTAAGGCATTTTTTTCGAAACATTTCTCAAAATATGGTAACACTACAACATTCATTTCCCAAATAAAAAATTTCCGTACTTTCTTCAAGAAGATTTATGTAAATATATTAGGTAGGTTTATGTAAATTGTTTCCAACGTTTTCAACTAATAAAAGTTAGATTCCGAGTTTTTGAACAAATAATGCAACATAAAATTTCTTTATTAAAAGACAAGACATTTGTTGTAAAATGAATTTGAAATAATTGTAATCATAATTATGAAATTGCATTAATTAGATAACTTTTGAATATTATGGGTCATTAATTAAAAAAAAGGAATAGGAAATTAACTTTAACTTGAAAGAAATTTTTGATAGCCAAATTCTATTTCTGAAATTTTGAACCAGCGTAAATTAACCTGATATAAACAGAGATAATAACAAAATACACACAAGGGCGACCTTTGTGCTGAAATACAAAGTAAGGTAAAACAACGTTTAAGAGCACAAAAAATCTATGAAAAAGCAGACAGCTGTTTCGGATGCTCAAAGGGCAACCTTCATCAGTGCAACNTGGTGTAGAAAATCTAGTAAATATATATAGAAATATGACGTCACAAGAGGGTTAGGGCAACGGCCAATAGGAGGGAAGGGTGAATGGATGACGTCATCCATTCACCATAAGATAAAATTAAACATAACCACGAAGAAGCCTTAAAAAGTTTCAAATATTTTTATTTGAAATAAAAATACAAAAAAGGAACATGTTGGCCAACTTCTAGAAAACCGCATTACAAAAACAAGCAAATCGGTTGTACAAAAATAGCATACAGAACTATTAGAAAGTCAAAAATTTCAATCCGTTTCAGTTTTTTAAGACATTTCTTAGTTAAGAAATATGATTAACGCAATAAATCCCTTTCAGAACTGAGAATAAGATTTAAACCAGGAAGTCAATTCTTTCCTTAAAGCAAGAAAAATCCTGTAATTACAATAGTAAACTTTTTGTTCATTAGGCCATGTTTCATGCGTAGCAGTTTAAAAATATAATATATAATTATTACGTAATGGATTTACCACTGAAATTTCGTTAAGCTTTTAAGTGTTGAGAAATATTTAAAACATGTTTAGTGAGTTAAGAAATTTCTATTACGACAGAGATCAAAAAGACATTGTTTTCCCTTCTTAAGAATCACCAGAAAATAGATGGACAAATAAAAACCATAAAACCTTCAATTGACGCACATATAATAGACGAGGAATCACTTCATAGAAAAATGGCTTAAGATCAGTACTTTTGCCAAAGAAATCCTTCTTAAACTTCCCCCTCCAAGTTAGCATTAGTTCAATCTTAATATACGAATAAAATAACAAAACGTTTCGGATACCCTTAACTGATATTATTTTATTGATACGTCTACCGATGAAGATATTTTACGTCAGCACTGACGAACGCTCTATCTGAGCCATCGCGGCCATAGAATTTTTAAAAAGTCGTATATTCTATCAGGGTAGTTCGTTTTTTTCTTTTTTCTTTTTCTTTTAAGCACACTGTACACTAAACTATTCTCTAATTTCCTGTATCCGTACGATAATAGATGGTAGTCTGAAAGATTTGATTCGACTTATCCGCTCAGCTCGTCCCAGTGTAGGCATTTCAAGTCAGCTGATGAAGAAAAAAATTCATACTTTAACAAAAAGCTTATTTATAATTGGATGAGAACTCGTATACTTCTTTTTCCTACGAAAATTACTATCTAAAATTTGAGAAGGGAATCATGGATAAGGTAATATTTTTTACGGTTTAACATGATTTTCGTAGCACTTATTTCGCCAAGGAAAATAAAAAATATACAGTTTAAGTATCTACACTTGAAAAACAACTATATATGTCCTCTTGCCTTGAAGAATTTTGAGAGCTTTAGAACGGATAAATAACTTACGTATTTTAAAAGTTATCTCACTTTTAAAAAAAATTTCAATTTGGCGACATTTTTTCCCCAAGATGATAATTATCAAAATCAATGCCTTGTTCATATCATTTTGCAAACTTGTATGAAAAATGCAACATTGGAGAAAATTTTTAAATATTAAAAAATTAGACCTCAAACGCTTTTCGTTTTCTCAAAACTGCGGTTTTCCACAATATAGATGTTTTGCGCCATTTTCAGAATAATCATAGAGAGTCCTACCTAACAATCATGAGTAATTCTTACAAACTCACAACAGTTTTTGGACATCATTATCAAATATTTAATATCAAATATATCATCAAATAACATTTCGGACGTAAAAAAAAGGTTAAATTAAATTTTTCCTCAAGTAAGCTGACATACTAGAATAATCCTTGACATTCAACAAAAACAAATAACAATCCCGAAATGTCTTAATCCTGAACAGCATCCGCCATTATTTTTTTAAAAAAAGAACGGATGTGTTACTTCTTAAATAGTTTTTCATTCTACAAATATATTAGGTGCAAACAAGAAAAAGAAGAACAATAAAACGATGGAGAAAAGAACAAAACCGAATTCGAACTCCAGAAATATGCTGGCCGAAGGTTTTGTAAAGAGTCAATGCAAGTGGACAAGGGCAGCGAAGGTATTATAATAATGGCCAGAATGAAATTGACCTCGCTCCACTCAGATATCATACTAGAAGAAGAGATAGCTTGCCTTGGATTTCCCTGATAATGCAATATGAGCGTGAAATTACAAACAAAACTATCTTAAAATGATGCATTCTACGAGAACGATTAAAGTGCCAATTGTTTAACAGAGCCGTGAAATTTAAAATTGCTAAAAGTATTTTAAAATTAATGGGAGAAAAAAAAAACTTATAAACATTTTTATCTACTTTTGAGAGAAAAAATTAAGTTATTGCCAAAATTAGTTTTTTGAATTTTCTTTAACTTTTAAATTGCTTTATTATTTTAATAAATTTCTATCAATTTATTATGAACAAAAAGAGTATTTCTTTACCCACTTTAAATTAAAAGTTAAAGGTTTTATTTTAATATTATCCCTTTGGCGCAGAATTTTTATTAAACATATTTTCATTATTAACTTAGATCAAAATATATGGTAAATAATATATTCAGAATTTTAATAATCTATGGTTATGAAATAATGCATGAAACACATGAGAGTTTTTCTGCGTTCAATGTAAAATATTCCAAGCAATAATTTTTCAAATTTGCACTTATTTGCCATTAATTAAATCTAAGATAAACAGTAATTCATCATTGAATTTTTTTTTAAATTTACGAAATCAATTATTGATAAAATTTTGAACATGAATAAAAAAAAAAGACTAAAACTACTTTTTATTTTTTTATTTTATATTTTAGTACAAAAATAATTCCAATAATCTAACGGAATTTTTTAGTAACTTTTAGCCTGTATGGTAAAAAAAGACGAAATATTTTTGTTCTTGTAATTAGAACGTCAGAAAAAATCTATGTAAAAAGGACACCAGTTCCCCGCCTGCGTTAAGGGGCTAAGGGATTTTAAAAAATAAAATAAAATATATCTTTTGGATCCAATTAATTGTTTTTAGAAGTAAATCACCAAATAATGACCACACATCTTAAATAAAGCGTTCAATCCAAATATACGATACATTAACCGTCCGGTTTTAATATAAAACCGGTTTTAAAAGCGGACATATTTCCGAGAAGAGGGATTAATAGGAAAACTAATGAAAAAAAAATGATCAAAAGAGAAAGTTGAGTTCTAGAAAGTCAAAAAGAAAGTTGAATAATAAAACAATAACATTTTATTTATTTATTTTTTATATTCTCCCGAAGTAAATGGACTCACCTGTTCTATAACCTGTTCGAGAGGTTGACCCGCATTGACCCTGTCTTCACTCAGACCCAGGTCGGTCTTGCCTGGTTCACATAAGGCATTTTCGTTCATGTCACAACTGCCTCGAGGTTTGACCACATGAGTTTGTGCTGCCACCACCTGCAATTAAAATAAAAAAGAAATAAATATCGTCTGCTGCAGTTTAGTGACTCATCTATTTGGGTAGAAGTGAAAGTTTTGTTATACCCATATGGTAAGGTAGGGAAAAAAATAAAGTTAAAAAATGTTTTGGATTGACTGAAAAGCTTCTTTTTTAGAATAATAGAATAACATTCTTCTTAAACAATAAAACCCAAAGATGTTTTTTTCTATGCCTATTTTTTTATTTTATATTCTTCCACTGTCGCTCATTAATTTCAATACGTCCATTGAGTGATTTTCAGTATCGCGTGACTTTAATCTTTTATTCAAGCACACAAACATAGAGACAAATGTTATGACAGACTTTAGCATGCACAACAAAATTCAGTCTTAACACTAGCTGCCATTTTGGCCTTTTTTCTTATAAAAAGAAAAATAATAATTTTCTGAAAGTGTACTGAGTTCTGAGTGGAGTACTGAGTACCAATTTAAATGTTTATTTAATCATTCATGCGTTAGCCTTGTAGGAAAGCATCTATCGAACCTTATATTTAGAACGACGGGAGAGGCCAAGGTGGCCACTAAGGTATTTGTATTTTGGTAGGTACCCAAAAGCCCCAGGTAGGATTGGGTATTTGATACCCCAGATTCATGAGATTCATGGATTCATTCCCAGATTCATGGAGTACTGAGTGCCAATTTAAATGTCTATTTAATCATTCCTGCGTTAGCCTTATAGGGAAGTATCTATCGAACCTTATATTTAGAACGACGGGAGAGGTCATGAGTGGCCACTAAGGTATTTGTAATTTGGTAGGTACTCAAAAATCCCAGGTAGGTTTGGATATTAGATACCCCAGATTCATTAAAAGAAAGCATAGCTTCAATTATAGTTTTCAAGGTGAACGTTAAATCTGTCGTGGCCATAAGTCATCTCGTTGGCTGAGGTGTAGAAGTTTGGAGAGAGAATTACTAGCTCAGACACTGTCCTTCTTACAATTGGTGTAGAAAATCTAAACATGCTATGGAGCCGCATGCTGTCATACCAATTATTGGTGACGAATCTTGCCTATCTCAAGAATAACATATACATGTATATTATACGATACTCAAGATTTGGCGCAATAAATATATTAAAGGTTTGACATTAAAGTTTATGGGTTATACAAGATCTTGTTGAAAGGAGTCCAAGCTAGTTACCACAGACAACTAGTATATAGGAATAGTTAAGTTTCAATTTAATTCCATAAAATTTAAAATGAGAATATATTCTGCTCTAAGTATGCAATTATTGTTTTTTAAACACAAATTTTAAGATTCTGCTTTTGATTCTGTAAAACGCCCATGTGGTGAAATTCCCAAAACTTGACCGTGATGGAACTTTCAACTTGAAATGCCGAAATTGCAAATAAAATAAAATAATTAGCTGGATTTAGATGATATCTAGAGGTGTTCTAAATGGACTCCGAAAAAGTTTAAAAAAAGAAAAAAAGAAAAAAAAGGAAAATTAGTGAGGTAAGAAATCGATTTAATCCACCTATTTATAATGTACTGGCATGATTTCGGGCGAGCTAGAGGGGCGATATTCCTATATACCGTGGCAGTTAAAAGATCAAGTCATTAAATAGATAGAGTTGTATTACTTAGTAATTTTTCAAATTTACGTTGCATAAGTTTCAAAATAAGCTCTCCCCCATTTTCTTTTGAAAAAATATATTAAAATTTAAATGTATTAAAAAATCTTGAAACTAAACAGAAAGAAAAAAAAGATTATAATAGCGAAACCCACAAACTTGTTCGACAAACATTAAAATTGTTTTGAATCAAGAAAATAATTTCGACAGTGACATCAGATTTTTTTTCATCACGAAATAAAAGCTACGGATAATTTTTTCGTGGAAATGACATAAATTTGTTTTTTAAAAATCATTAATGTGTTTTTACATACCAGTTTCATAAGTGGGAAATTTTAAGCAATTGTAAGTGGAACATAAAAGCTTTAAGACGGACATACCGGTGTATACCTGCTGAAATCCCATACTGCGCGGAACAGACAATTGCTTCTAAAAAAAATTTATTTTTATTTTTGATAAGTTCTCTTTCCTGTGATTTTGAAACAAACTATTTTAACAAAAACACGTTTGAAAATCATTTAAATACAAAGCGCGCAATTTCATGTTCTTTCTCCCGAATTCGTGCTATCACATTGTCAACCTCTATGTCACTAAAATACTAAACCTCTAAAAATACAAAATAACCACTAAGAGTACAATGTACCTTTTCATAAAATCAATGCATAAAAAAAACTTAAATATTTGCTAAATATAAATTTACAGCATACAGTATCACTTATGCATACGAGAAATACATAAATATTTTGGCGGAGAGCTCACTCCTCGAAATATATCGTCATGAAATTTATGGCAACAATAAAATATAAGATTCTCGCCTTTATCTGAGATGTCTTGAAGATAAAATTCACATAAACTGTGTATTTGGAGGGGCGGGCTTTAGATAATTTTTGGGAAGGAACCAACGGACATAAGTGAGAGGACAAAGCCTAGTGGAATATTTGTCCACAGCATAGCTAAGTCGAGTCATTTGTTGTTTTTTTTTTCAGGGAGCGATGCATTTTCCTTACGCGTATAATTACATAATATCATAATTATAGTTTTATAATAATGCGCAAAGTTATGAAATTATAATGAAAAAAGACTCTATAAAATATTCTTATGTAAAATTTATAAGAAGTGATTAATATGCAGCAGAACATTTTTATCCATTTAAATTTTATAAATAATGACGCATACGCGTTTTATACCCATACGCGTTTTATACCCATGCGCAGTTAGGTGTTAGAAATACATGGAACAGTACTAAACATTTGGATTAATTAGCATTTTCATTTAATTATAAACATAAGCTTTAAGTTCAAGGCATCACGCTAATTTTGACTATAGCACGTTCTGTTAGACAATACACCCAAATTTACAACAACAAAAAATATTTATTTATTTATTTTAATTGTTGACTTAACGTTAGACCACTATTGGCCATTAAATATGATACACAAGATAGGCTGGATCACCTAATGGCCATTAAAATTTCCATTTTGAAAAGGCCTTTTTGGTATAGCACTATTAATAGGCAATAATATATGTTGAGCGCAACTTATAGTAAGGAAATCACATTTTAATGCTACAAGCATGGAAGAAGGGGTACAGCTACAGCTTCGAATCATATTAACTGTACCTTGAACCACAATTCAAATTTGCTGCAATAATTAATGTGTCGAACTAAACCATAGAATCATGTAATCAAGTTTAAGAACTACGATAATGTGGTACAACCAAACACAATATTAAAGATTGCAGCCTATTTGAGCCATATATTGGTTCAATAGGTTCCAAAATTTCTGATACATTGGTTCACTAGGTTTCAAAATCTAGATAAATTAAGAGTGTTTCGTAGTTAGGAAAAAGTTGGGAATCACTGTCACACACGCATTAATTTGACGGATTTTGGAAGAAGCAAAAGTGTGAATAAGTAGAAAAAAGAGATTTACTACTTTCTTCACTTTTTTGAATAATACAAAACAAGGCCTCGTGCATTTCCCTGCAAACTTTTTATGACCACATGGAAAAACAAGTCGGTGAAATGACGAAACTAGAGAAAGAAAACAAAAAAATAAAAAAATTCCGTGATATGCGAAAACAATTCTATCACTTTCTAGAATTCTTTTCAGGAAATAGAAAGGGAAACGTTAAATAACGAGCTAATTCAATCCCTGCAAAACAAACGAACCAATTCTCATGTTTCCACACAAGTCTGCCCTCCCATAACGATTCGAGGAAAAAAAAATTATCAGATGGTAGCGCTGAGCCCCTCCCACGTGCTTGTTTTTATCGACCATGGGGGTACAAATAGGGGTTACCTGGTGAAAATGACGCAATACTACCACCTGAGGCAAACGACCTTCACTTTTCCTCATTCTTGTGTGTTTTCAGAATGGAATGGGGTCATGTTGCCCCTTGGAGAAACCCTCCATCCCCTAATCGAACCCCTCTGTGAGAAGTCAGGTGGCTGAAGTATAAAGAGGGGATCTTTGTATCCTTGAGGAAGAACAAGAAAATGTCAAAAAGATCACGGATGCTCCCCACAATCTAAACTTTCTCACTTTTTCTAGTTTTTTTTTTCTTTCGAAATTTCTATGTAGAAAGTTTGTAAATAAGGCAAGTCTTGTACGCATGGAACGAACTATAGGCGCTCAGCTAGGCGCGACAGGCACACGAGCTGAGGCTCGTTATTTAGTTTTTATATCATTTAGTACTTAAAAACTATTAAAATGTAAAAAGAAATCTGTTTGATTTAGTCATAAGGTTATAAAAATTATGAATCGTAACTAAGAAATTTCAAAAAAATTTTTTTTTTAACTTTTGTCTTTGCAAGGTCAGTTTTTTTTATTTTCGTCGAATTCGGCCTTTATCTGTAATATTTAATATCATGCTAGGCTCGGCTTGGGCTCAGAAAAAATTCTGTATATCTCGGTCTTAAGAGGGCTTGTACTTAAAGTCTTCACGCACGGGTTTTAAGATATGAGATCATACTCATGTCTCTACTGTACATATTTTTCGAAGATATTGAGCAATAAACTAAGAGTGTTACTTTGTTCTTTAATGCTATAATACTTGCACAAGTTTAAAATCTTCATTGGTGTTTAAAAATATAGAATACACTTGAATTGAACAATTTAAAATGATTCGCGTTCCCGGGGTGTCTCGAGAAATCTTCAGAATCTTTCTTTTGTCATGCTTTTGGCAATTGTCAAAAACTTCACATATGTTGCCTACCTTCTAAATTTCTTTTTCGTATTTTTCAAAGGAATTTAATGCATATTATTTGTAAATAAAATAGGCTTTGTATTTGTATACTTATAATGCTATAAGAATATCATAAAAAGCATTATCACATAGGTATATCATCAAAAGCAATACAGTTCAGCAAAAGTATGGTTTTTATATCGCCAAGAATATGCAACTTCCGCAAAGAGTTTGCTTATATACGTATCGATATGTCAGTTTAACATTTTCAAAATTGTTAAAATATGGCATATATAGTGACCAACTTTTTTTCCATTAACGCAAAACCTATGAAAATCTTACTTTTTGTCATATATCTATAAACCTACAATAAATTTATAAATTTCATATGATTAAGCCGTTTTATGGCATATGAGTTGGAAGCTCTAACATCACTTCTACACACAGCTGCTGAATTTAGGGGGAAATTTAGCGAGAGAGAAATATAGAATAGAGTTCGAATCGAATTACCTAATATAATTCGTTTCATACAATGTACAATACACTTATTTTCGTGTATATGAGCACCAAAAAATGGTGGCAACTACTTTACACAAAAGAGATGTTTCACTAAGTACTCCCCTACACCGAAATTAAGGACAGTTCCTGGTGTAGTGAAGCACCTAGGATATTCTTTTACACCACTTGGTGTTAGGTAGCCATGTTTGTTATTCATTAACTCAAAAACTTATAAGATGAGTAAGACATGATATACATAAAAATCAGTAAAATTACTTTTACGGTACAATATATGCCAAGAATCATGCATTTAGGATGCATATATACAACATTTAAAATAAAATTAGTTTCAATTAAATATAAACACAGCACAAACAGAATATTAATATGAATTAGAACAAAACGGAAATGAATTGACGTTATATATTATAAAATTATTTTTCAAAATGAACAGATTTATGTAAGTCTTGTGAGAGCATAAATATCTTTATTTTAGAACTAAAAACGTACATTTTATAGCAGTTTATATGAGTAGTTTGTCTAATCAATCTGACAAGAAGATTTAAATTACTTGGAAAATAATCGACCACAATCATTATTAAACTTATTTTGTATAAAATATGCTATAACCAGCTTGTCAATTCAATCCGAAGAGAACTGACATTTCACCGGTACATTTCATGTAAACTCACCGCCAAATTGTCACCATCTTGAAACTGCACATTAACTCCTATTAATGGTTCAAAAGCATTTGTTATAAGTTTAAAATATGCTCTACCATCATCTAATAGTTTAAATATACACTAACTATACGCCAAATTTACGGATCTCCGGAAAAAGCGACCTTCTTCACCAACGAGCTGCAGATCGGTGTAAACTTCATCAGTCATTGGTGTTGTGTTAAGATTTAACTACACCCTTTGAAGTATATAAGAACGTTCGATTCCATATTAATTTGAAATAAAGTAATCATTCACACATTCAAAGTTTTTCAACACCGTATTCGGATGGGAATTGCACCACAGTTTTTACAGAGCTGAAGTCCGCTATTACAAAAGGCAAGTATGTTTTTGTTTGTATAAAGATAATGTGCTTTCATAAGATAACTTAGAACTATATGTTTGAATTAAATTAATTATTTCTATCCATTTCTGTGAAGCCTAACTCGAATTTGTCTCAATGTTCTCTCTGTGATATTAATTTAGTTAATATAAAAAGTAATTTTATTTCAAGAATTGTTGACAATATGCATTCTATAATTGTTTTTACTGTAAATTGTATCGTAGAAATAGCTTGACTAACTCTTACGAGTATTAAATCTTATTGTTATAACTAATTTTGTGTGCTAGAACAACAAAAATGTCAGCGATTACTTCGCAATAAGAAAAGTTTAATGATATACGGTATTTCACTACAAGAAGAATTTTCTTTGATCTTTTATTACTCAAAGAATTATCTTAGACGTTTCACTCTTGTCGTATAAGGATTTAGGAGATACAAGGATTCCAATATATGTAGGCCTAGGTTTCACTACACCATTTTTTCTGAAAATCAAAATGAATCCTTTAATATAAAGCCTAAAATAAGTTATATATGGATCTGAAATCGAGGTTTTATCTATCAAAGGTAAAAATATATTAAGAAATCTTAAATAATTAGAGACATTATAGAATAATACCTAGAATAATTTGAAGAATTTATGGAGCCATTTCTGAAAATAACACATGGAGAAAAAGAGACAACCATGGAATAGAAAAATTAACTAAAGGGAAAAGCATCATAAGATTTAGCAAAGCTAAAAGAATACAGTAGATAGGATATGTCGAAGAATGATGGAAACAGACATGCCTAAAACAATCATCAAAGAAAAATTCTTTAATGATAGGAAAAGAGGAAGATCAATTCTGAGATGGCTGGATCAGGTTGAGGAAGACTCGAAAAAAATTTAAATAAAAAAACTGAGAAAAGAAATTGGGGGAAAGATTTCTATTGAAGACAAAGCCAGCAGACAGAAAAGCTCCGGCTAAACAGAGGTGTAGAACTGGAAAAGAAGAAGAAGAAAGTAAGTTTATAAACCTTAGTCGTCGGGAATTTTCTGTTGCCATTTATACAGGGAAAAGTTTTTGCATACCACAAATATATAGCAGAGATAAGCAAGGAAAAGCGGATAATAAACTTTGTAACATTTCAATCGCAATCTAATTCATGTCTGGCAAACTATTACTACTCATAAGGAGATTGGTATCTATTTATTTAAGTTTTATTTATTCCAGACAGTTTCAAAACAATGCAGAATTAAATAAAGCAAACGTTCCAATTTCGAAAGAGAATGCGATCGCAGAATCAATCAAAATCAGTAGATATAAATATTTAAAAAAAAAGTAGTGGACCTGGATAACAATTATGAGTGTCTCGAATTCACTCGACTGTGTTATTATGGAAAAGATGAGCAATTCATAAGGATGGTTTTGTTGTTTATTCGTTTTTTCTCCCTTTGAGGTACTACCATCATTTTTTTAAACCGTTGAACAGGTTAGTGTAACCTTTTTGGGAGCTTGCTCAACTTCTTTCTCTCTCTTTTTTTATATATCACTTGGGTCAACGATTTCAATCGACCTTGATGTACAACTTGTCGCCAGGCGCTGAAGTGGGTAAAGTGAGTAGAAAGCTAACTCTCTCTTTGCTGAAAACACTTCCAATTGCATCACGATGATGTTAATTAAAATGGTTCATTATTCATATTGCTTCAAATGCAGAGACATGCGTTGCCATTTAAATTGAGAACTAGCAGCAACCGGTTTTTTATCTGGTTTGAATTTTAAATGTTACTCTAAGTGCCAGGGGTGCCTATCTCCTCTTCTCCTCATTTATTCAAAGCAATTTTTTTAGCTAAGTCTGATATTTCTCAATTAGATTCACTGTTAGAAATATTTTGCAAAAAAGTGTTTTCAGAAGTAAATTAAGGAAAATATTTAAATAAATACACTGAAAAAAAGAGCCTCTCAAAGTTCGTAATTATCATTTATTTTACCCCCTTTTCTTCGGGGTAAAAGAAAAAAAAGGTTATATCGAGTACCCCTTTTTTTACAAAAATAAATTAAAACTTGATACTTTCAAAAAAATTCTTTTTGTTTAATTAATATAATTTTTTGCAAGACAATTTTGCTAATAAGTTAATCGGGATTGAACGATTAACTGGATTTAAAAAAAAAAACGAAAATAATGAACTGCACTTGAAATAATTTCTTTTAAACTTAGGTATACAGAATATGAGACACAATGTGAGGTAATTATACTTATTAACAATATAAAACGTATCCTTATACCATATAACACATCAAATTGGAAACTGTTCTTATTCCTCATGAGTCAATTATATGTTAAAAAATTTCGATATAAATATTAAGATTTATATCTGGCAAAAATATTTTATAAATATTATAATTTTCATGTACGCAAAAAAATGCATTTAAAATTGCAATAACTTTTGAGCAAATTGGAATTTCGAAACTAATTCCTGTGTTAAGTTCATTAAGCCCTTTCCGTATATAAATTTCAACTTTGTAGTTCCTGTATGGCGGCCGTATGATATTTTTTATGTCAAGTTTAAGACTTAATAATTCTCGAATGCTATTTTTTTTAATTGCATTCCCTATGAATTTTTCTATACCTATATACCTCCGAGATTTCAAGGTTCTAAGTCTTATAGTTTTTAGGCAGGAAACAATAAAAATAAATGCTCAAAACATCAGCTGTCACGGCGGCCCTTACGATTTTTACGATACGAGAAAGAATCTTGGAACATATATTTCGATTTAAGAAGCATTTGAACCTGAGATCCCACTTCTTATCCATGGCCATCTAACGAGGTCGGTGAGCGGAGCGAGCAGCAGCTAATAATTAGTTCAATCAACACAACTCCTTCCTGTGATTAGGCAAATGAAGTCATTTACTTTTCGAAGATTAGCATCACATAAACCTGGGAAGTTTTTCCGTACACACACTACTTTCATTCAGTGAAAATGATACTTTTAGTGTGCTGTCTCTGCAAGGCATTCAGTGGAAGCGCTTCACTGAATGCACTCAGTGAAGCAAAAGTGTAGAGCGAGGTTGTTGGACCTGAGGATAAGGTAGATGCTCCATCGTTAGCGAAAAGGGGTGTAAGATTTTCAAAATGTTCTGTTTCTGAAATATGCCTCACTGATTCCGACACTTCAGTGAAAGGAGAAAGGTCATTCCGTTGTCCAACGACTTCAGAAACTTCTTAGAACACTTTCGAATGTAATGCTGTAAACAAGGGGGGGAGGGGAAGCACTCAGATGGACAAAAGGAATGTCCAGAAATCTAACAAAAATTTGAATGGATTCATATTTGTATCTTAAGCGAGACTTGGATTAATGGACAACTTGAAAATCTAAAATAAAATTTTTGATAGCTTATACTAGAGGGGTTAATGAATAACTACTAAAAAAGAAAATTCTAATTGATAACTATTCGAGTGCATATTGAACTCCTAGAAGGGAGCAGATACAACAGCATTCTGATTTCGACAAGAGTTGAACACAGGGTGATATAGGAATTTTATCACGATAAATAATTAGGGAACATTGATATTTTACTAAATATTGCGATTTTTTTCTCCAATTTAAGCAATTTAAAATATTTTTGTATTGATCAAAATTATCCTTACCCAAAGGTAAGGCAGTAATATCATATCAGTATCAAATCAGTATTCTCACAGTAATATCATATTCAATATTATTGTATTCGATATTTATTGCTATAATAACGGACATGATATTATCATATTCAGTCGGTGTTATTTTTTAAATTGATAATGATACTACTATGTTCATTATCTGCTATGGTAATGTTTGACTTCTATCCAATCAGTAGGTCAAAAGTTATTCAGAGTGGTCCGTTTTTATGGAGCACTGTATATTATTGCCGATAATGATATCAATATTATTGTTTTATATATATCTTATTTTCGATATTCATCATGAGAAATAGTAGTCACCATATATCTCAAAATAATTTTTAAAATATTGTTACCGCAATGTTTAAATAATGCTGAAATTTTACGATGCATCACCTAGCTCTAGTTTTGTTCTACATTCTTAAAAACCACCAAGTGTTAATATTAATGTAATTAAAAGGCAAAAGCATTCCACCACTGGAATGCTTTTGCCTTTAATAGAAAAAAGGAAGAAGAAAACACCAATTTGTTCTATAGTTTATAGTTATAGCATGGAATATTTAATAAAAGTAAAAAAGTAAGTATACAATAATAAACTTAAAAAAGTATTAAGTATACTTAAAAAAAGTAAATATTTTGTTCTTTCTTTTTCCTTCTCAGCAATTATCTTCATGATTCGCACATGCAATTACTTTCGCTCATTAACGAGAAAAAACAAAGATATTTTGGGTTATACTTAACTTAATAAAATATTTAATAAAAATGTTCAATCTCGAAAATTTTCCTACAATCTTTATGTTAGTAACGTTCAAATAAAATACTTTACATTTTGAATAAGTCAATCCCCGACACGGAGCTTTTGAAGCCTGCTTCAAACTGTTCCGACGATGCCTCCCGAAAGCTAACTAAAAATATTTAATCGGTTTTCATCGTAAGAGAAGCACTTTTGTGCTGAACTCAAAAATTATGTAAGCAAACTTATAATTTTAATACAAAATATTTTCCTACGCAGCGCAAATATTTTTAAAACTTTTTCATCAAAATAAAAGATTATATAAATTACACGTTTAGAAAAGGAGAATTTGATTGGGATATTTAAAATAGAGCGATCAAAACACTTTCTTTAGGAATGTTCTCTAAATCTGTAAAAATCATGAACTGTATCTTATTATTATTTAAGATTTTAACTTCTTTTTATCGTATTTAAATTTTTTGAAAGAAGTATTTAAAATATTAATAAAAATTGTTATGAAATAAAGAATAATGACGTCTCATGAATAATAAAATTATAAATTGACTCACTCGAAAAACCAACAGGTAAACTATTAATAACGATAAACTTTCTCAAAAGTTGAGATAATTTGGAGAGGGCTACAAAAGCTCTATGTCGTGAAACAGATCCCATGTTTGATCTTTGAATAGCCAGAATACTCTTGCATAGAATATTAGTTTTAGTAATAATTGCTGATTAGCAACAGTGGATGGCAAAAGATGTAATTCAAGCAAAGCATATTTATAGCTTGAATATAATTGATTGTGGTTCATCTGAGTCCATATTTCAATTATTTAGTTATACAACTTACTTAGCAACATAGCCTGAGCAATGAAAGAAATGAAAAAAAACATGAATTTGTAATAGCGGTAACATTTTATGGGTGTCTAAACGTTGCTTAAGTTATTAGAGAATATTTATGTTAAAATTAAAGTGCTTTTATCGGAAAAGTTGTTTGACAGTTATTGATATCTTTTCCATGGATTCATAGATTATATTTGACTAATGAAGTTTATTCTACTAGAAAAAAAAAGTATGATCCAGAAAAAAAAGGCCGGTAGCGTGTTAGTTGACATCACTTCCATCCAGCGAAAACACAGGTTTTAACATTTTATAAAAAGTTCAGAAAAAAAATATTCAAATTTAGGCAGTGTGAGAGGATAATATCACGCTTCCCTAATGTAACTTTTTCAACATTCTTAACGAAAGCAATTTTTTTCCCCTAACATATATCATATTAAACGCTTTACCATCACGTGATTAGAAATTACAACAGAATCAGCTCCACCTTAAACGTGTTAAACGGTATTAAATTCTAGACTTGCTCTAGATTAACTTCCCGACCAATTAAACTTCTTTAACTTCTTTGAAAGATTATGAATTACTTGCTAAACGTTACTAGTTTTTAATACAATGACAAAAATGCAAAATACTTTTCGTGGCATTTTTATTTTTATTTTCTTTAAAAAAAATGAGCATGTTTAATTTTTCTAAAAAAAAACATGTAAAATAAGTTAAAATTACTCACGTTTAAAAATGTTGCATAATTTTTATTATTAAAAACATGTAAAATAAGTTAAATTTGTTAATTTTTTAAGATTCACAAAATTTACTGTATTTAAAACTCGTTAGTTACTGCTGCCTCTATTTTGGGAGTTGAGCTTTACCTTATATTTTGTTTTTCGATACTGAAACTGTAAGTAGTGAAAAAAAATTGAGCGAAAAACAAGTACAGGAAGTACGATAAAAGGAAAATATTTAACACGTAGAAATTAATACGGTAATTATTAACTACTAAACGTGGAAGCCCATCGAAATCTGAGATTTGAAAGTGCCTGATTATGTAAGTGCCTTTTTTTTTAATTTACAAATTTCACATGAGTTTTTCCTTTTTTCTTTCCTTTTTTAAGTTATTGCAAGTCTAAATGCTTTCCAACAAATTTAGCAGTTATTTATTGTTAATTTAAAATTAATTTGTTTTTGTTGAGATTTTAATTTTATTAACTCAAGCTTGGATTAAAGTTAAAAGTAACAAAAAGAGAGAGAAAGTGAATGATTAGATGTTGTCAGTTATAAATCTCAGCAATTGTAATAAAACTTTTAGAAGTATAAAAATCTTAATTCACGAAAAATAAAATCACTTTCGAATTTGAACTGTTATAATGATGTAAAATTATCGTTATAAATCGTTAACGAATGAAATTTCTTCTCGCTCACATCTTCGTATTGTGTCACACATTCTGTATTCCTAAGTTTTTCTTTCACACATTTTGTGTCACATCTGTATTCCGAAGTTTCTCTTTCACACATTCTGTATTCCTAAGTTTTTCTTTCGCGCGTTCTGTATCACACATTCTGTATTCTTAAGTTTTTCTTTCACACAGTCAGTATTCCTAAGTTTTTAAGATTTGGTTATTTTTCAAATCCTGCTAATCTTCCATTTTTCAAAATTAACATACTATCAAAATGTTTGTAATAATTACATATTTTATAATTAACAAATTAATGCTCTTATTAGAAAAATATTGACTTTAAAAAAGAAAACAAAACAATGGAGAATTAGAAACATTTACAAGAACTGGTAAGCACAAAACTTTTTTTCAAAGTTATTTTAATTTTCTTATTCTCACAGATAAAATGCATTATCTTTAAAACACGTAGAGAGTTAGAACTACTCATTTTTAAAGATACTGCATAGCTTATTTTTTAAAGTATGTAGCGTAAGTTAAATTTATTCATTTTTAAATATAATGCAAAGATTTATAACTATTAGAACATTTTTAAAGGATAAAATGCGGCTTTAAATTCACTTGATACAATCTTTTAATCCCATGACTAAACATGACAGCAATCCGAAAAAAGAATATTATTCCAAAGCGTGGATTTTGTGTATAAAAAAAAGCGTAATCCCTTACTTGCGTCAACAAAAATGGCTGTTGTTGAGGTATTACAAAAGAGCAGTGCATGCCTATTGAACCAAAGATAAAACATTCATCCCATATACCTAGAAGACATGGCTGTGAGGCTATTTTTGAATCAAAACCGTCACCCGAAGATAATCTTACAATACAATTCAAAATTAATTTTTCAGCACCGAAGTTTTTTACTGAAAAATTATCTTTCAGGTCGGGTAAGCCTTTGGTATGGCTCACTATATTATAATATCCTTAAGGGCTCTCAGGTGAATGAAAACATTTTTTTTTTTCTTTTTTAGAATTTAACTGAAATAACTAAATCAACCGAACAGAAAATCTATGGTAAACGAAATACGGAGTATCAATAGCTTAATGTGGATTATTAGACCATGTTGATATGCAATCTATGGTAATTTTCTTAACAGATTTCTCTTTAGTTAACTTTTTAAGGATTATCGGGATTTATATTTCCCGAAAGATTAAATCTAAGTAAAGATGAGTATTTTATAAATTACAAACTATTGAAATAAAACTATTAGCTAAAAAAAATTGACTGATTTAACTGGATTAATCAAAAGAGAATATCTTCGATAAGCAGTATGCAAATCATAAATATTATTGGCTTAACAATATGAAAGTCAAATAATAAATAATTATATGTAAATCACATTCAAATACAGTTTATGGTAAATGCAGATTAGTGTTTTTATCTTAATTGATATCCCTCTAGTTAACTTTTCAAGGCTAATCTTTTATTTATATTTCCTGAAAGATTAAATCAAAGTATAGATTCGTATTTTATGTATTACAAACTGTTGAAATAAAATTAGTAGTGAAAAAATTAATCTTATTTAACTGGATCAACCCAAAGAGAATATCTTTGATAAGTAATATGCAAATCATCAAAATTATTAGCTTAACAATATAAAAATCAAATAATGAATAATTATATGCAGATAATGCTTCTATATGGTTTATAAATCGAAAATCTAGCTGCATGTTTTTCCTAGCGGTGTCTTACATTGACTTTCCTTTAACTATTCAAGGATAATCTTTCATCTATATTTCTTAATATATTTTTATTAGTTGCAAATATTATGATAAATATCTTTTCAGAACTATATACGAAATAACCGAATGAACAAACAGAAACTGATTCATAAGCAAATTGTCATAGAAGGGAATAACAATCATCATTAGCCTAATTACGAGGATTATTAGACCACAATGATGTACAGCATATTTATGAGGATTAATATATCATGTTTATATATAATTTATGAACTATTATACCATACAAATCTGTAATTTAGAGCTCTGAGCCGAAATATAAAATAAGTATTTTTTCCCTTATTAATTTTTGTAATCAATTTATTTATAATTATAATGACAATAATAAATGCCTTTTAATTAAATATATTTGTAACAAGTAATGGAATTTAAAAAAATGCATAATGTAAGCTATTAAGCAATAATATTTGCAACCAAGCAGTTTTTCAATTTCAGTTGGAAAATAGAAAACCAAACGAATATTTGATAGAATTTAATATAAAACACGTTTTGATAACTCTGACAAAATATGCGTTTATTATTCGATGCAAGGATAACAGAGTTGCTCTGCATTTAGAAATTCAAAGAACTTCGAAGACAACATAGAAGATAAACATTGAAGCTATAAATAAACCAGATACATTTTGGAAAATTATAGTTATGGAGAGTTTTACTTTTTGTTTGAAAATAAATATATTTGTGCGATTTAACTATTTGTAGACATTTTCATAACCTTATAGTTCATTAATAATAATAAAGATATCAAAAATATCAAACAATAAATATCTTTTCATATTTGTTTATTAAAAATAATAATTGATTCAAATTTTAACCATATGGTTAAGGAAAAGGTTAATTTATATTGAAATTTATGGTATGACATTATTAGCATGTATTACACATAGACTTAATACTGTTTTAAATAGGATGAAAAAATTCAACACATTTGTAACCTTTACAACTATAAATATGCTAAGCCTTAAAAATTAACACAATACTATAATCAAGAACATTTCTTAACCCCTTATGTCTAAGTAATGATTTTTTTTTAAATAATATTTTGCTAGTTTTAAATGCTCTATGTATAAAACTGAAAACAATTCATAAACAGTAGAACAATAATTTTTATTTGAAGAAAAAAAAAAGAATCGCCATTTTTGGGACGTTAAGAAAATTGGCAACATATAAATTTAAGAAATTTGGACGTAAGGAAATATAGTGATAAGTCACCCTGTTTTCAAAGATGCAATTTTTACATCAAGCTCTTACTTAATCTTGTTCTTAATATGTATTGTACATGTTTCAGAAATCCCCAATAGATGACAGCACAATACGTAACTGAGTTGTTATCTATAGGAATTTGCAAAATCTTATTAGCTATACGAAAATGGTAATATTTTCCACCAAAAATGCTCTCTTAAACAATTTTGACGTTTTATTGTACAGCTCGCAAAATCATTCAATTATATTGACCAATACATTTGTAAATACAATTTACAAATAAATTGATAAACAATTAATTTAACAATTATACAAAATTTGAGAGAAAGTGGTCGAATAGTTTCTGAGAAATCGAATTTTAAAAAAGGCGTATATTTAAAATTCAATTTCTTAGAATTTATTCAACCGATTTCATCAAATTTTAGATTTTGAAATGTTCAATACTTTAAAATGATGTAAAAAATTTTATACCTTACAATTAAAAATGTTTCGACTATTATTATATAAAATAATAAAAAATATAAAAAAATATTTACTAAAAACTATTGGATAAACCAATTTTATAATTGGGTGCCAAAAGTTTTCAATTCACTTAAAAAGTGCTTGAATTATGGCGAAATACGCAATTGGATCGCTTTCCTGACCTATAAGGACCACATTTCCCATATTGTGGCTACCCCCCATATTTTGGGGGTCAGAAACCCAAATCCAATGAAAAAAAGATATGTTTATTTGGAGAAAATGCGTTTTTGTGTCTGATTTCGTAATTTAAAATATCGTCTGCATTAATTAAGTAGCATATTTGAAGTCACCCCCATGAACCATTAAGATTGAATTCTAGAACTTGAAAATGCGATAATTAGATCAAAAGATATTTAGGGTGTTCAGTTCTTTGTTATACGTACTGTAAAAAGTTCCGGATCAAATTATGGTATAAAGTACTAGGACTTTGGGTGCCTCATCCGTAAAATCCATTTTGCAGAAAATCTAATACAGTAATATTTAAAGTCAGTGATTTTACTGTACCCACGGCCTGGAAAGAAAAAAAAAAGAGATAGCTAAAATTTTTCGAGACTAATGAAAAATGCTTAAATTTTTCTTTCATTTGTGAATTGCGAAATTATTCCCGAGTATTTTTCTGCATTCATAAATATTTCCCTTAAATTAAATATTTATTGATAGCTTAAAACATCTATATATATCTCACTTTTGCTACCTCTTTAAAAAAAATTCCAGACAGTGGGAACCCTGAATTATTACTATAAAAATTACGATCCATAAGATTTTTTGTTCCGTAACATGTTCTAGTAAAAATAGATTTTACGGTAAAAAAAAAACTGTAATTTTTACAGTAATTTGATCCGGAATTCTTTATAGTTGAGGTGTTAAAGTTTCAAGCTTTGATCTGGACATAGCAAAGCTGTCAAGAGTTGGTTGTCTATTAGACTAGTGTTTAATTATCAGGAACAACAGTTCCCAAATGGTGTTCCACGTAATTTCGAAGTTCAGCAAAAGGAACACTAGTACTTCAAGAGTTATAATTTTTTTTTAAACCAGAAATATTTGTTTTTATATCCATTCAATAATCCACAATTTATTTAATATTTCAGTTGTATATGTGAAATTATTTGCGTGATGCCAATAAAACAAAAAGTGGCAAAATTAAAAAAAGATATATATTTTTCAATAACAATTTATAGAATAAATTATATAAAGAATCTGCAATTTTTAAAGGAATCCATAAATATTTATCATCAGACCCTTCAATTTTAAATAAAATAACCAAAATCAAGAATAAAAAATAACGTTCTAATAATTATTCTCAACGATTATCATAGTTATTCTTTGAAAAACATAATCTAGCTTATTTTATTCGTTTTCAGTACATGCATGCATCCAGGAACAAATTTATAATTTAAAATATTTCATTCTTGACATAAAATATTTTCAAAATAATAACTAGTCTATTTTTTAAGTGTATTCACAATTGATAAAGAACTTTTTCCTTCTCTCTCTCTTTTTTTTTTAAGTAGGTCAATTATTTAGAGTTTCATAGCCAAAAAAATTGGAAAAATTGTCAAATCAGATTATGATCTTAAAATGTCAAAATTGCCATATTTTGAAATATTTCCATATTCTTTCCTCAAAAAAATCTGATTTTTCCCAACCTAAACACATCCAGGATCCAACCTAAACACATCCATAAAAAACGGTTAGAAATTCTGGCAATTCTCCTCATTATTAGTTTTTTTTCCCCCTTTTTTTTTTACCCACAATGCTCATCTTCTACCCGTGCGTGTTAAATCCGACCACTATCACTATTGTAGCAGTGACTCTGATTTGTTCATTTTTTTCCGATTCCTAAAATTGTTCTTTTTTTCCAACCATTTTGTTGTTTTTGAATATGTTTGCGTGAGCAAATATGTGTGGCGTGCTATAATGCCACAGCTCAATGGTTCAATTCCGGTTTCATAGAGAATACATCAAAAAGCTAAAAATAAATAAAAAATAGCTCGCAAAGCATCGGCAACTTTTGAAGGTTGTACAAAGATGCCATAGATTCACAAATACGCATGCTTGTGCACAATGTACTTGTGCACAACTAATGTCTTACAAATGCGCATGTATTTTCGCCTTTTAACGCTAACTACTAGTGCTTAAAATTAAGAGATAGTTCACTTATTATTAAATTTACTTTCATATCAGATTGATACAAAAATAATTTCCTTTTAATCTTATCAAAACTTCATGTACCATGTTAACTAGTTAACATGTATGGTACCATAGTATATGTTAACATGTATTGTAACATAATATATGTTAACATGCATGGTAACATAACATATCTTAAACATGTATAGTAAACAGTACAGTTTAACTCAAATAAACAATATCGCAACGATTAGTCCTTGATCTATTAGTCTTTGAAGACTGAGAAAAGAAGTAGGCAACCTTTTTCGAAATTTTATTAACTAACTATTTGATCGATGACTGATTTTAATCAAAATTATGATTTTGATGTATGAAATTGCATAGTTTATTTGCGACAACCAATGAATTATATTTCTAGATATGTTGGGAAATGATATAATTATTCAAGGAGATTTATGTTTTTGTGTCTGAGGTATCGTAAATGAAAATTTCATTTCCAATTAATATCAAACCTACTTGTGCTCTACCACTAAAACAATTAAGATTGTGGATTAGTGAGAAAAGAATCCAATCATTAGAGCAAAATTCCGTTTTACCACAAATTATTTTTTTTTTTAAATTATTATTATTATTATTTTTCAGTCTACCGTTTATTGCAAAAGGAGGCTATATTAAATTTATTAGTTGAAAGTTAGAATAATACTGATAGAAAAAGAAGTGCTAAAAAACAGATGAAACATTTAGATTTCTTTTTTCAGTAAAAAAAAAAACTTTTATGTTTTAGTACGACTTTTTTTAAAAAAAAAGTAATTTGTACTTATATTATTTAAATTTCTCTGCAACCGTGCAATCTTAATTCTAACTTGAACATAACCGATGACAAAGCTTCCATCAGGGCATATTTTTTTTTCTAAAACATTTTCCCGAAATACCTAAGGCGGTAATTTTTGGAAAATGTATTCTCCACAACGCGTCATGACGTAATTACCATGCCTTTTATTTATGTGCCTTTTTAATTTAGATTATTAAATTGCTAGCTATGCTGATGAGCTAAGATAGAACTAGTTTTCGTTGAGATCTTATTTTTCTCTTGTGCTATTGGCCTTTTCTCCACGTGTTTCGGAAATTTAAAGACCTTTATCTTATTAAAATCATTCGCATTCATTTCAAGCACGGAAATAATCGAATTATTTAAAAAACAAATCGTTAGGAAAAGTAGCATAGCATTTTCCTCTCCACCTTTGCTCTCTAAAATGGTGGCAACAGTCAATGAATCGTTTTCACTGGAAGGAATATAAAAACAAAAGCTCTTGCTGACTTCTCGTCTGCTTCAGAGTTACCATAAAAAAGACGGGTTTTTGCATGGTTTGTAATTTGTTTTCAACACCCCAGGCAGTCTACGAAATGGAGAAAAAAATGGGCAACAAAAAAAGCAGAACAATGACAAATGGTGTTTACTTATATACTCATTGCAATATTAACATATTTACTTAGCTGTAGTAGTGTGCATTCGTTATCTTGTTCCTTTTCAGTTGACTTTGTGAGGTTAACGAATTGTAGAACAAATTCACGGAAACTTAAATTGTTCGTAACTCATTTCACGTTTTTTACGAGCGAATTTTTCCCATTATTGTCAAACAATGTTTCAATAGATTCTTAATGTATTATATCACGCATTTATTACATGTTTGATACGCATTCCTATTTAATTAGATTAAATTGAGATTTTTTTAAATGCAAACGATATCCTTGAAGCTAAAAAATAGTTCAGAGGCTGTGGTGACAATGGTCTTTAGCTAAAAGCACTAAAATATGTGTTTTATTACACATTAAACATAATAACTTTTTTTAAAATTTAAATTGCCGAAAGAAGTCGAAAATGAATCGTTATCATTCATCTTATTTGCGTGTTCTGATATTTAAAAATAAGAAAAGCATAATTCAATGAACCTAATGTCATTTATTATCATTAGAGAAGCAAAAAAATCACTTAAAAATGGAACAAAAAATCTAATTAAAAATATAAAAAATAAGAATAATAATAGTAAATATTTATGAAAATATAACAAGCATATTTAATAAATCTTAAAAAGGTTTCAAAATTAATAAAAGTAAAACTTAAAATAAGGAAAGGTGTCACTTAAAAACCAAAATGAGTAATAGAAACATTAAAAAGCTTTAAAAAGTAAATAAAACTAGCTTGTATTATAAAAAGTATCTCTTAAAAAATTCATTGCAATTATTCTATTGTATGTATGGTTAGTTTGTGATACTTCATTTTGTCTGATATTAGAGCGAATAATAGAAACATTAAAATACTTTAAAAAGTAAATAAATATGGAATTTAATAAAGTAAAAATTTTCCCTTAATTATGTAGTACATGCTTTTAAAGGGTAGTGTATTCGATTTTTTAACATGTTTCTATTATGTTTATGAAATACCATCTCTAATGATTATCAAGCAATTTAAAAGCCGTGAACTATTTTCTTTATTTTTTTCAGCCGTTTTTTAAGGTAATAAGGGAATAGAGTAAAAATTCGAAAGTTCTTTTATGATTTTCGATGCATAAATATCTAAATTTATCTTGCCATTTGCAAGCTGTATTATGTAAATCCGTACAACTTTAAAATAGTTTTTTTCATTAAAAATACTTTTGCCTGTGAGCAGAACTATTTTAAACATATAACGAAGTCAGTAAAAAAATCCAGGAGTTTATTTGTTGGCGATTTATAACTTAGTTATTGGCCAAAAGCTCTATTAAAGTGGTTATGTTTAACTTAGTAACTGTTTTTTAAAAAAAAGTATGTGAGTATAATTTAACCAACAAAAAGAAATTAAACTCTTTTTTTTTCTCTTTCTTATGAAGAAACTTTTTAACTAAGAAACTTTTTAAAAAAGAAGAGAATTTAGGTAATAAATTTTAGCTTCTAAGAGATCTAATTAAAATGTTTAATTTTGAAGATTATGCCCAATTTTATATTTACCTTAGTAATGAAGTAATTTGCTTGGCTCTTCATAACAAGCATGCTATCGAAGAGCTTATTAAGAGAAGGTTCGAAGCTCATTAATTCGAATATTTAATCTAAGAAGAATTTAGGTACCAACCCTTTAACCATATTTCTCTAAGCGGTGTGAAAAATGGTAAGCCAATAAATTATAATATTCGCGCCCTTAATTGTTTTCAAAAGTTAAGCAAAGCTTATAAAAGTAGGTATACTAACAGAAAAACGGCCTTTCATCATATTTATTATTAAAAACATAATAACCTAAATTTTTCAAAATTTAATGACTTAAATTTTGAAGGGGAAAAAAATAACATAATGCTAACGGGCTAGGCGTTAGCAACTTTCCCTGCCCTGCAAAGAAGTTGCATTCTGTCGATCCCAACGCTACTTTGCGGTGAAATAGTTTTACAGTTTTTTTAAGTTACGTAAGAATATGTCTTATCCCCTACTCATGCTCTGCAGTTATTTAAAACTTTTTTCAACCATTTTTGTTTGAAAAGTTGAGTTTGTTGAAGTTGAAATTATAACTCTTTTAATCGATATTATTTATTTCCTTCACAGCATGCAGCGTAACACCAAAACAAATTCTACAAGGAAATAAAGTAATTAAGATAATCGAAGCGTTATAAACTTTTTGCACAATTAACAATTATGCAGCACATCGCGAGATTGTGACAGGAAAAATTCGAAATATCAGCAACGACTCTTAAATATGAATGCAACATTACTGAATAAATAAGTATTTATCTTTAGGAAATGTCACTTTGCCTTTAAAAAAATGTTTTTGTGTCTCTTAAAAGTTTAGGTACTGAAATAAAAAGGATACGAAAGGACACTTAAAAAATATAATTCAAATTCAAACAGTTCAAAAGAACTAAAATAATTTCCACTAATATAGCAGAGGATGATCCAATGCTCGAGGAAAAAAAATAACTCCTGTATGCACCTGTTACACATAGAATTTTTTCCATTTTGTGCATAGTTTATAATGGAATGAAATTTTACCTTGGAGCATCTTTTTGCTGAATTTTTCCTCTTTTTAGTTTCGAAAAAAAGATCCAACATGCATCAAAAACTAGCAAGCTACTAATTTTCTTTAATAAATTAGATTTATAATTAGACGAATTATCGAGACTGGTGTTTTCAGTGTACCACTAAATGTACTAGTTTGCTAATTTTTATTAAATATTTTGTATGATTTCATTTCGATTTATATTATAATGCAAAAATGAATGCAAACGTTTCCATTCATTTTCCAGATTATAAAAAACTTTTATAATTTTTTTTTTAAAGAATATTATGCTTTGTAAAGAAATACATTATCTACCGAAACGTTTGGAACTGATTGATATTGATATTTAAAAAGCAGCTCTAAAAATTAGGCTTTGTACACTAATTAGTTATTCATAATACAGTACTAATAAGAATCCTTAATAATTAAATATCAACTCCTTATAACTAATTCTAAATCGGTGTTTTTCTGTTACTCATTTACAACGAATTAAAAATGCATTAATTTTTATACTTCCTTCCTTTTATACTATGTCATACAAAGTATCGTAACTGAAGGGAAAACTGTTAAAAGTTAAGTAGAATGAGGATAATTTATGATATTTAACGTTTACAATCTTTGTACACTGTAAAAAAATTTCTCATCTAATTATGGTGAAGAAATTTCGGTACTTTGGGTGCATCATCCGTAAAATCTATTTTTACCGTAAAATTTTACACCGTCATTTTTACATTAATATTTATTTAATTACAATGATTTTACAGTAAAAACTACTGTATATCAGATTGTTTGTTCCGTATAAATTTTACAGTAAAACTGGATTTTTCGGTAAGAAGTACTGAGGTGTCGGTATTTTTGGATCAAGGATTTTTATACAGGTTTTTCACCCAGAATTTTTTAGAGCGTGTTTGCATTTTTCGCTTAGAGCATAACTAAGACTTTGAAGACGGATATTCTTTTCGAAATTTCTGAAATTCGATTAAAAAAGAAAGAGAGAAGAAAAAAAAAAAAGAAATATTGGATATGGAATTGTTTAAATATCTTCCTTCCTGCAGTGGCGGGTGTCGACAGCTGAACCATTGCGGAAACGCAAACGTGACGGTAACCGATTATTCCATTTCTCATTTCCCCTTGCGATTAACAGATTTTTTATTTTATTTTTCTGACCATTCGGTAAAAGACAGCCATTTTAAATCTTCCCTGAGTCAACAATTCATGAATTCCTTCTTCGTTTGATTGCCTATAACTTTGAAACGTCTGAATAATTCCTGATTTTTCGATCATCTTATTTCGAAAAAATAACTACACAACATTTAGTGGCCCTTTCGCTATTTTGCACTGTCAGCTTGAATCGTATTCAGTTTGATAAAAGAAAAAAATAGTAATAATTTGGATTAATGGTAAATGCAATACATAATCAAAGGAAATTATCTTATTATAATTAAATTCGCTCTACATTGCGAATTATATTTTTACATTAAAAGAATAAGATGAGTGCAAGATAAAAATATCTGCTTTCAATTCTGAAATCGGATACATTTCACATTAAAATGTAATACTTTACATTTGGAGAATGCTTAAATCAAGACCAATGTTAGGTTTTCGCATATAGGTATTCTATATCTTACACGAAAATTGGATCGGACGAAATATATTTTTCTTATAGGTATTCGGTATTTTTCACTCTAAAATTGGATGTCTTTTAATTTGAATATTAAATAATTTTCCCTCTAAAAATAAAGTAAAATTGGATATTTTTCACTCTAAAATTGGATATTTTTCACTTTAAAATTGGAGGCTTTACACTTGAAAAATGCTAAAATCAAGACCAATGTTAGCTTTAAATTTTAGGTTTTTCGTATAACATACTTTCACTTTATAATTCGATACTTTTCTCTCTAAAATTGGATAACTTTCACTTCAAAAAATAAATACTCGTCCCTCTAAGAAATTAAATTAAAATTGGATACTTTTTAGTTTAAAATTGGATACTTTTCATTCTAAGATTGGATAATTTTCAGTTTGAGAATTTTTAAATCAAGACCAATGGGAGATTTTTCTAATTTTTTTAATTTTCCGTTTGACAGATTTGACGTTATAACCATTACGTACCTTAAAGTACCTTGAGTACTCCTTAAGTACCGTGGTGAAACCGGGAAAATCTGTGTCTTCGTTTTGATCTACAGATTAAATGAAGTATGACACTTTTACATTTAATTGTCCCTTAGAATTTTTTCTAGATAGATACTTAATAAGTTCCCAAAATTTTACTAGATAGCAACATACGAACGACATCTTTTCAACTACGCATGGAAAACGTAGTTTTTTCTATAAAAACACTTCCCTGAATAATCTAAAAATGTGGCCTATCATTATATTGCACTATTGCACTTTCTAAATTCAAAACATTAAAGTAACAGACGTTTTGTGAGGGCAGCTTTAATTTTATTATTTATCATTGTAGAATGCTTAATTTGGCGGAGATACCAAAACAAAGTGACAGTAAAAAAACCTGATGATTGAAATGGCGATTCGTGCAAAGTTAGAAGATAGAAATAGCAAAGAAAGTAAATAGTAAAAAACAGAGGAACCTGAATAAAAAAAACAGTAATAACTTTTTGATTCCAATTACTAATTACATTCGGTCATAGTACATTAACAGATAAGAAATGGTGTAAATTCTAACTACTGGAATTTACACTGTTTGATTTTTAAAAAAAAATGGGACAGACTATTTACATTGGAAAAGAAACCATTACGCATGCAACAACAACAAAAAATGTTAAAAGATACCAAAGCATTTGCACGATAGGGGTCATTTAACGTTGACGCCTATCATTAAAAAAGTCATTTACAACATATCATTTTCCATTCGAAAAGAACTTCTATATACTTCCGAAAAGCGAGAAGCACTTAACTCTCATGAATATTAAATTTATTTAAATTTCGTGGTTTTTTAAATAGCGGAAATAATTTATCGATAAGTTATATTTCTTTACAGTGATTTATTATTCTTAGATTTTTTTTCCGTTTTAGGATTAAACCTTTCTTATAAGAGACATAAATAGAAAATAAAAGCATCAGTTTTTAGAAAGTTAAGTCACTTTTAACCTCAATTTTATATTTTGTGAACGGAAGAATTTATTTAATTTGGATATTACGATCGGTTGAATAAATGTATTTGGAATGTTCGTATCAAACCCTGACGAGTCCACTTCGGAAGAACTTAAAAAACTTAATGAGCGAACGTTTTCATTTAATATCATATATGTGTTTCATAACTTAGTTCAATGAATTTTAAATTTATTAATAAATTGTTGGAGAAATCAGGAATGAATATCTTCGGTATACATTTTTATACACACTTCTTTTTTTGTATATTTAACAGAGTTTGATACGCACTGTTTTAATTAGTTGCTGTTGGAAATTAGTAGAATTTTGTCCCCAATGCATAAACGATGCTGTTATTAGTCAACTGATTGTGAACTTTTTGTGAAGATTTTGATACGTATCGTCTTAATTAAATTTCTGAGGAAATTTGTAAAAAGTTTTCCACCGAAATATTGATGCTGTTATTGTTTAACTGTTTGTGAATTCGGCAGGGTTTGATATGCATCGTCTCTATTAGTTTCAGCAGAAAAGTTGTTGAATTTTTACCACCGAATTATAAATGATACAGTTATTAACCAACTGTTTGCGAACGTGGCAATATTTGATACGTATTGTCTCAATTAGTTTTAGCAGGACATTTTTCGAATTTTTTCTATAAAATGCTGCTACTACTTTGCAGGGTTTGATATGCATGACCTTGTTTAGTTACAGTTGATGCTACCTAATAGAATTTTCAACTTTTAGATCACATCAATATTTCTTAATTATTTGTGGACCTGGCAAGATTTGATTTTTTGTTTTATAAACCTNTCTCTATTAGTTTCAGCAGAAAAATTTGTTGAATTTTTGCCACCGAAGTATAAATGATACAGTTATTATTCAACTGTTTCTGAACTTCGCAGGATTTGATACATATTGTCCTAATTAGTTTCTGCAAGAAATTTGTAAAAATTTTTCACTCGAAATATTGATGCTGTTATTATTTAACTGTTTGTGAATTCGACAGGGTTTGATACGCATCGTCTTTATTAGTTTCAACAGAAAAATTTGTTGAATTTTTGCTGCCGAAGTATAAATGATACAGATAATATTCAACTGTTTCTGAACTTCGCAGGATTTGATGCGTATTGTCTCAATAAGTTTCTGCAAGAAATTTGTAATTTTTTTTCCATTGATGTATTGATACTGTTAATATTTAACTGTTAGTGAATTTGGCAGGGTTTGATACGCATCGTCTCTATTAGTTTCAGCGGAGAAGTTGTTGAATTTTTTCCTCCGAAGTATAAATGATACTCTTATTATTTAACTGTTTGTGGACTTGGGATTAATACGTATCGTCTCAATTATAGTTTATGCAGGTAATTTATAGAATATTTGCCACCCGAAATGTAAGTGAAACAGTTATTAACCAACTGTTTGTGAACTTGGCAAGATTTGATACGTATTGTCTCAATTAGTTTCTGCAAGAAATTTGTTAATTTTTTTTCATTCATGTATTGATGCTGTTATTATTTAACTGTTAGTGTATTTGGCAGGGTTTAATACTCATCGTCTCTATTAGTTTCAGCAGAAAAGTTGTTAAATTTCTGCCTCCGAAGTGTAAATGATACTCTTATTATTTAACTGTTCGTGGACTTCGGCTTAATACGCATCATCTCAATTATAGTTTATGCAGGTAATTTATAGAATTTTTGCCACCGAAATAGAAAAATGATACAGTTATTATTCAACTGTTTGTGAACTTGGCAGGATTTGATACGTATTGTCTCAATTAGTTTTAGCAGGAAATTTTTCGAATTTTTTTCTGTAAAATGCTGCTATTACTTTGCAGGGTTTGATATGCATGACCCTGTTTAGTTACAGTTGATGCTACCTAATAGAATTTTCAACTTTTAGATCACATCAATATTTCTTAATTATTTGTGGACCTGGCAAGATTTGATTTTTTGTTTTATAAACCTAACCACATTTTGTTGTTATCGGTGGAAATTTATAGAATTCTCGACATTAAGTTTAAAGACACTGTTATAAGTTAATTTTCTGCCGTCTTGGTACAATTGGACCCACACCACTTAATTTAGTTGTTATGGATGGAAATAAATAGAATTTACGACGTTGATATTTAATTGGTATAACAAGCACATTTTAATATTCGTGAACTTGGCAGGGTTAGACACGCACCGCATTATTTCGTTATTATTGATGTAAAGTAATAAAATTTTCTACATCTAACGGATGATATTGTTATTACTTCATTCTTTGGACTTCGCTGGTTTAAACATAAACTAGCACATTTAATTATAATAGATAAAAGAATTCTAGAAATTTTTCCTTTCATTTTTAATGACATTGTTAAAATTAAATTTTTTTTCACACGAATTCCAGAAAAAAAATTGATTTGCATGTTAAATCTTATTATTGAAATGATGAACTGTTCATCAGCTACTCTTAACTAGTGTGTTGAAAGACGCTTGTGTGACGTAAGGACCTTTCAAGGATGTCAAGAATTTCGTTTCAAGAACTTTTGAACTATTTAAATTTCACCACGAAGTCAAAGTCTTAATGATTTCGAACATGATATATTTTTTTTTAAAAAAAGTTTCATCTCCAAAATGGAAGAAATAGTGGGGAATAGTGGTTTCATCCGCAGAATTCTAACTGCAACTGTAACATTATTTGAAATGATGGCACACTGGGAACGAAACCTGAGATTAGTAGAGCAAGAATTTCTGCTTACAATTATTTGTGCCCCAGAGCAACGTTTCAATTTTTCCTAAAATAAATAAATAAATAAATAAAATGAATTGTAAAAATAAAATTAATTATATTTTCTAAATAAAAATTACATTCAAGAATAAATATGTGCAAAAAGATTTTTATTGCGTGAAGTTACGACGCTATTTATTGATATTGCTGTGATTTTGGTAAAAGGTTATAAATTTTGTTATTGAATAATTATTAAAACTTAGTTCTACCTACATATAAGAAAATTTTTAGAAACATTTATGTATAATTTCATTGAATAAATCCCTGATATTTCAGACAGCGTTCTAAGTATAAGTAGAAAGTTAAAGCGATATGATATTGAAGAGTAATTTTGCAATATTAAGCATCAAAATTCTAACATTACAATACTATCAATCACTATTCAATATTACAGTTAAAAAAGTCGATCTTTTATTTCACCGTGTATGTGCGGTAACAGAATTTACGAATTGAAACGGCAGAGCTATCTTCATAAATTCATATTTGTCTGTGACCCCAACAGTCAGCAGACATAATTTTTGGGAAAACTCAGCTTAAACTTACATGCATGTCTAAAAGGATAGGGCGTACTTTTGCTATACAATGTAAAGAAAAAAATGTGATGAAAGTAAAGTACAGAAAAGGACATACTGTAGTTTGTAAACAAGAACCTTCTTCGGTATCTAAAAATTTTTGATGTTTCAACACTGAGGAAGGTTCGTATTTATAGTACCGAATCCTTAGTATATCCATTTCTCTGCTTTCATTTGTGCATTATTCAAATTTTTTTAAACACAATTTTAAAATTATAACCCTAATTTCATGCAACTAAATGTTCTGCAATTTTATTAACTCTGTAAAAAGTCTGGATATAAACTTCGTGGAAAAGGTAAATGATATTGATAAATTACAACGATTACTTTTTATTATTGTTATTCAACTTTCAAACGCAGACTCATTTTGAATTTTCAATTGTTTTAAGATGCAAAGCGATATTAAAAGTCAATCAAGGTAAGTATAGGTCACACCACTGACACAAATCGTTCTAAAACAATTTTAAAATATGCAAATGAAAAAAAATGACTCTCACGGCGTATTACAATTTCATATTATGTGTGACGGTGCACGACGCCTACCTTGGTCAAATGACGTATTCAGTATACTGATCCTCATCATCATTCACGTACGACAGATTATTCGCCATTCAATTTTTCATGCGGAAATGCTGTTCGACACCACTGAATTGAATTACGTCAGTTCAGCTGATTAAGAAGCAACTTCCTTGTGCAAACAAAATAAACAAACAATAAGTTCGTTCAGTTTTAGTTTTTTTTTCTCCTCATTTTTTCCAAAAAAGTGTTTAATTTCGGAAGGTAGCTTGTGACCTGAACTGTCAAAAGCCGCCTGTCTGTATTTATATCGGGAAGCAGTAATTAAAATCAATTAAATTCACTTTACATATTAGTTACTCACTGTTAGTCACTAAAGCCACTAATACTTAGTACAGTACCACATTGAAGAGATATGACGAATGTTAACTGACTCAACTGATGTTTTTCATAAACTACTCTCTGACAATCACGAGATGAGTCACCGACCAAACTGAAGCTACTTCACTGAGAGTTCATCTCTTTATCGCCCAACAATACTTCTTGTGCGAGAACATATTTATAAAAAAGAAGGAAAAAAAGGGAAAAATAAAGAAGTAAATAAACTAAGGAAATGACTCTAAAGTACTTCGCGTACTGATCTAAAGAAAATAAAAATAGAGACCGATGAAAAGTGTCTTATTTCAATAACTTTTGAACTGATAATAACCGCATTATATCGGTATGTATTACAACATCTTGTCTATCAGTTCAAACAGACAGCTGTTGTTCTCTGATCTTAAAATGTCTGACAATGTGTATAATCCCTTATACTATAAAGAATCTATAAAAATAGATTTCAAATTTCGCTCAGTTTACTTATCAGTTTACGTTCAGTTCACGTATTAGTTACTCATTGTAGAAAAATTAGGCAAAAAGCGTTGAGTTTGTCACTAAAGCAACTGATACCTAGTACAGTACCACATGGAAGCGATATAATGACGAATGTTAACTGATTCAACTAATGCTTTTTTTAATAAACTACTCTCTGACAATCACGAGATGAGTCACTGACCTAACTGAAAGCAACTTCAATCAGAGCTCATCTCTTTATCGCCCAACAATACTTCTTCTGTGAGAACAAGATTAAAAAGAAGAGGAAAAAAGTAAATAAAATAAGGAAAGGACTCTAAGGTACTTCGGGTACTGATCTGGAGAAAATAAAGATTGAGACCGGCAAAAAGTGCCTTATTTCAGTAACTTTTGAACTGATAATAATTTTATTGTGCCTATAAATTCCTTCTACAGCCCTTACTAGATAAATTTAGGTCCTTTTTTCATCTTTTTTTTATATTTTTAAAAAGGTCTATTTTCAAAGTTTTTTAACGTTTATTCTTCATTTAAACCATGTATTCGGTTAGTCCATTAAGACATTTTTAGAAAATCTTTTTTTTTCTTTCTTTTTTAATATACGAACAAATACGGAATTTTAATAAAATGAAACTAGATAATTTTATTTATTTATTTTTTCAAACCTATTTTCTGACTCCTTAGAACTTCCTAATCATTTTTATAATATTTATTTTCTTCCATTTTTTTTTCTTCAAAGGTCTATTTTCAAAGTCTTATAACGTTTATTCTTCATTTAAACCATGTATTCGGTTAGTCCATTAAGAAATTTTTAGAAAATCATTTTTTTCTTTCTTTTTTAATATACGAACAAATACGAAATTTTAATAAAATTAAACGAGACAATTTCCTTTATTTACATTTTCAAATCTATTTTCTGATTCCTTAAAACTTTGAATCATCATTTTTACAATATTTATTCGGTTAGTTCAACGATAAGTTTTCAGAACTTCGACTTTATTCTAAAATATGCGGATTTTCGCCGAAGAGAAAGAGAGAAGAAAAATTCTACAAGGATTTTACAATAAGTAATAAATTTCTGAACAACGTATAAATAAACATCTCGATTTATTTAAACAAAGAAAACTCAACAGAGAATTCAACATAAATCACTAGTAAATATCCCAAGAAATAGTACCTAGTAAACTTAAGACGTGTCACTAAGTGCGCCAACTTATCTACGTGTACAAAGAGATGGTCAAAGCCATCGACCGTTGTTGAAATGGTGCAAAAAAAAATTTAATGACCGCATTCTTTTCGCAGATGGTTGATGGCGGCTGCATATCTAATGGAAGTTCGATAATTTAAGTGTAATAAGAAAAAATCATTGACACATTCAACCATTTTGTTGTTTCAAAATAAAAGGAAATTATTAAAAATATAGGGGGGAGAGAAATAATTCAGACACTTATTTACTTAAATGTTAGCGCTTATTAAAATATTACAAGAAAAAAAGGAAGACCTAGAACAAAATGGTTAGATTGAGTAGAGCAGTGTTTCCCAAAGTGTGGTATGCATACCCCCAGGGGTACGGGAACAGTTTAGCGGGGGTACGTTTTCTTATGCGAAATATCTTGCAACAAACGAAGATTTCAAAAAATTTAATTTAAAAACAAAGCTAGCCATGAAAATTTGCGATTACGTATTTTTCTATTGGCTATTTTTTGCAGAGTTAACGCTTAATAATTAGTGATGTCAACAGCCAGTTGCGATTTTTAACTTTTGTGCGATTTTTTATAGTAAAAAATGCATTCATTTTCTTATTAGTGGTACACAGCGTTACGAAAAATTTATAAAGGGTACTCAAAAGTCATAAGTTTGGGAAACACTGGAGTAGAGAAATGGTTAAAGAACTTGGGAGGTAACAGACGATGAAATTGCATCGAATAGATCTAAATGGGGTAAATTGACTGAGACGGCCTTGGCCGTTAACCGGTTGTAGTGCCCAAGAAGAAGATTACACTTAAACACAATTTGTAAAATATTATTTTGAGTTTTATATACGTCTCCAAAACCTAGGTGACATGCTACTAAAACGGTAAAAAAGCTTTGATGGCTGAGTATCGAACAAAATTATGAAATGTTGCCTGGCTTGTGGTAAATTGTAGCATTGTGAACTGTAACCACTTTTTTCAAAAATTTGAAATTCTAAACGATAAAGAAAATTGTTGATGCTAATAATGTAATTTGCTTGAAAAAAACATTTCTTAAAATTTGATAAACATTCCAAGGTTCGTTTCTAAAATGTTAAACATAGCTAGCTTGAAATAAACAATTTTTTTTAGAATATTAGATAAAATATTCTTCCATATTTATAGAACAAAAAAATGTAGATCGGATGATTTTTGACCCAAAAAAAGTGGCCAGTAGCGACCGTTAATTTGCCCTAAAGCTGAAAGAAGAAATACAACCATAAAAGGGTTAAGAAAAAAAAACATAAATAAATCTTATTGAATTTATTGAAATACATTAGTTTTTTTACCATATAACTTTTTGACGCAGAATTCCTATTAAACATATATATCTCCCACTTTTTCATAATTTTATGTTAATAAATGAAAAAGAACTTCGTTTTTTTTAATGCAAAAATATATGGTTATGAAATAGAGCATTAAACACCGGTGCCTTTTTACGTTAAAGCTAAAATAATCCAAAAAAACTCACTTTCAAGCAATATTTTTTTCAAATTTGCTCTTATTTGCAATTATTTAGATCTAAGAGAAACAGTAATTCATAATTGAAATTTCTTTAATTTACAAAATCCATTAAATAAATGAATAAAATTTTAAAAAAACAAAAACACCTCAAACTATTTTTTTTTTAGATTTTAGATTTTCGTACAAATGTAATTCTGATAATATAACATATTTTTTAGCAGCTTTTTTTGAAAATTCAAAAATACAAAAATATAATTGTATTTCTGATGAGAAATTCAGAGAAAAAAAAATATTTATAAGGGACACCGGTGTCCCATCTGCGTTAAAGGGTTAAAAGGTAAATAATATTATTATAATATTGCAGGAGGGATACCCGGATTCCCGTAAATCATCAAGCCCGGGTTCAACATCTCTAGAAAGGAGAGAGGAGGACGCAGCAGAGTTTCTAAAAGGAATAAGAAAATTTTTGATCCGTAAAGATATTAAACAATGGCTAAAATGAATCGTAACAAACAAACAAATAAGGTGAAACTGATGCATTAAAAACGCATCATTAATAATCTCACATTATGTATTATCATTATTCTGGAAGTAAATATACTAAACCTGTTCAGTTCTCAAGCATACAGCTGTGGAAATCTTTTCATTGTTCTATTAACCACGTTTCGAATGTTTTATTTCTTTTTTCTTTTTTTTTTACATCAATGACTGACGTCTTTACTGATTGCTTATTGATGATTGCCTTGTAGCCTACTCCAGAAACAGAAATAGCTATTGTAAAAACTTTCACTACTTTTAACTGCCATTCCATTTTGTTTTATTTAACATACTTCAAAAAAATCTCATCGCTCTAAAAAAGAGTTAGAGCAATTTTTAATCTTTATTTGATTGCCATTATTTTTTTTTAATGGTTTCCTCAATAAATTAAAAAGCAGAGAAATGGTCATAAACACTGAGATTATTGCAGAAAACACGTTTCTGAGTATCGTGCAATCATTTAATGGAATTTTGTACAGTATCTATCTTAAAACAATACTAAGGGATAGTTTGAGGCAAATATGTCATCTTCAGTAGCAAAACTGACCAGGGTGAGCTGAAGCTTTTCGTATAATAGATTTCCTATAATATAAAATCTCTTTCAACTACATCTATTCATCGCAACTTGGCCACGTATTTCCTCTTCGTTACAGCTATAATGAGCCTTTTTGCAGTTCAGTTTAATCTACTGAGCCTGATTAATTTTTAATATATAAGTCCATAGATGCCAACATGGATTTTAAAAAAAGTCCACTAAATTTTACGAAATAATATACATTGCATGATAATTGATGCATATATTATATTACACATAGTATTACTAAATATTTTACACATAGGGAATTTTAGGGATTTTTACAGTCATCAAAATAAAAAAATTGCAATATTTTCCAGATATGATTGATATTGCACATACTTGAAATGTTATGTATTATGTTTATTCGTAGTTTCGAATATTAATAGGCATATAATTCATCAAAGAAAGTTTAAAGATTTTTTTTAATAAATTTAAAAGGAGAGTTCTGAATAAAAAATAAACTGAACATTTTAGAACGAAAGAAGTTTTGAACTGATTTCTATAAATGAGGTTCGCTTCATTATGAACAAGTAATACTCATTTAAATATTCTAGCTAGCAAGCAATAATCTGTACAAAAATTCTATTTCAATAGGGCTTTTTTTTTATTGAACTTACTCTATGTTTTTTCAAAAATGTACAAAAACCAGGAGAATTTTAATTAAACCGACAGAACAGGAGAAATTGGAAAAATCCAGTAGAGTTGGCAGCTATGTGAGTCCTTAAGCTGCGGTGGCTCATGGGAATGAGAGCTCGCCTTCCAATGAGGTGAACCGGGTCCGAATCCCAGGATGGCGGGTCAATGTGAATTCTGCACCCGGCTCGATCATAGTGCTGCTATAAAATATCATCAGTCACAGACGGATGATGGGTTAGAGTCCCTTGCCGTCTGGCTAACCGTGGGAGAGTTTCGAGGTTTTCCTCTCCATGTAACGCAAATGCTGGTTAATTCCATCAAAAAGATTCCGCTGCTTCATCTAGGAGTTCATTTGTCTACTGCAGTGCTTCCCAAAGTGTGGTACGCGTACCCCCAGGGGTATGGGAACAATTTAGCGTGGGTACGCGCTCTTATGCGAAATATCTTACAACAAACCAAAATTTCAAAAAATTTTATTTGAAAACGAAGCTAGCCATAAAAATTTACGATTATGTATTTTTCTATTGGTTATTTTCTGCAGAGTTAACAGTTAATAATTAGTGGTGTCAACAGCCAGTTGTGATTTTTATCTTTAGTGCAATTTTTTTACAGCAAAAAATACATAATTTTTTTATTAGTAGTAGACAGCTTTACGAAAAATTTAGAAAGGGTCCACAAAAGTCATAAGTTTGGGAAACACTGGTCTACTGGGTTGGGCTCAAAATAACAAGTCTACGGAGTATATTGATAGTCGTAAGCTTAGAATTACGTGGGCTCTTTCCTTAAAGCATTTTTAAAATTCTGTATTGTACCGTGTTCTACAACAGCCATCTTTTGCAATGCTTTACGGTTTCGTATAACTCTTTTACGCTATTCGAAGCGCATGGGTGAAATTGTCAAACAAATCGCAGTAGAAATTTGATTTGTAATAACGACATGCGTTATGCGAAATCTCTCATTTTCCTTTACCATTCCGAAATTTTTCTTACAAATTCTTTTTAAAACATTGTCAACGTCTGTAATGACCAAAATAGGTCTACTTAGGTTTTTATATGCAAAGGTTTTTTTTCTTCGAATTATTTGATATTTAAAAAGAAATTTTTAGCCTGTATTTTTTAACTAATTAAAAAAAAAAATTATGAAAAAATTCTGATAAAGTATTATTTTACCAGTTAATTTCTGCACCTAAATTATTTTAATTACGAAGACATTCAAGGGGTATATGTGGGTCAAGTGCATGATAATGTAAACATGCCAACTTTAAAAAAAGTATAACTTTATCAATATACAGTCCAAAGCTCTTCGATTTTACAAAACTAACATGGATTGTTCCATTAACATGACAGGGAAAATATGCTATAATTATGTAACGATATGTTATAATTTCTTTTACACTTTTTCCACCAAAAAAATTGAGTAATTAAATACACAATCAATAATTGTGTGTTCATAACTTATATTTGTAAGTGTTTAAAATTTAGAAAGTTTCTTTTTTTATTGTTCACTTATGTATTAATTCGCAGCTGCTTATACACATAATTTTTTTACTTCATTTTCACAAGGATTCCGAAATTAATAATAAGGGCAGTCGATGCGGAACACCTTATAGTTATATGGTTATCTGTATCAAAAATGAATAATTCTAAATTTGGTGATTCCTACATCCTTCTCTTTTATCAAGGTCTTTTAGACCAAATTTTTAAGGCTACCCTTTTCAATTTCGTGTTAATTTTAAAAATTAACACGAAAACATTACTCTTTATTTGCTAATCAACATTTAATTAATGTAATTTGCGACGCTACATGATTCGTGATATCAATATCAATGATTCATGACAATGTGAAAACGATTTCCCCAACAGAAAAAAGTCATTAATTCTCCGTGCGTATAATAAAACAGTTAATAATAAAACAGTTAATTAAAAGGGGCAGTGGATTTACTGAAACGACGAATATCCTTTATTTAAGAACCAGAATCCAACAATGGAAATCTTGTCAAAACAATAGAACGAGGTTGAAATAAGTCACGTGATTTGTCGTAATACTTGGCGTCAGAGAAAGTGCAGATTTATTTTTCGGGTATTATGGAAGAATAGTGAAGCATGACCGTATTAAACGCTTGTTTAAAATATTTTATTTAAATATTTTATTGTTTTTTTTTTTAAATGAAAAAGAATTTTTGTTTGCTTTTTGTGAAATTCCGATGGAAAAAGACGACTGAACTGCTTGACAAAAAAACTTAAATCTTCTAAACAATGACGCATATTTTTACATACCAACCATGACAATTTAAAAAAAATAAGCACAGTGTATTTTTCCCTTAAAAAATTTAAGCTACATTAACTTAATTTGAAAAATATAGCACATTGTTTTTTCTTTAAATCAGAGTATTAGTTAAAAGTTGTATAAGAAATAAGCACAGTTTATAAATTATTGTTGTTAAATAATTTGTTTGCACGGAAAATTTTGTGAAGAGGCTCTCATTTCCAAATTTCCAATTTGCCGATAAACACCAAAAATACATTTTTGATCAAATAAATTAAATGTTTTCTTTTTGAAACTCAGGAACTATTTTTAAAAAAAAACTTAATGTGAGTTTTTTTACGTTATTCCGGACACAGTATATTTTTTAAAAACATCGAATTTTTTTCCCCTTAAAAGCTTATGCTTTTTAATCGAAAAACTTTAAACTTTCAGTAATACTCTATTAAATAAAAATAAATGAACAAGTAAATGAATAAATAACAAAATAAAATTTTAAAAATTAGGTAGTAGTTTATTTTTGAAAAAAAAAAAGGTTAGACATCCCAACTTCTAAATCTCTTAGAAAGATTAGTCATAAAAATCGTTAAAATAGCAATTTAAAAAAAAAAAATTTTTTTTAAGTGTTTCATATTTTTCTTAAAAGAAAAATTTCAAGTATAAAAATGTTTTATGCCCGCTCAGACCCTTTGTCCAGATTTTAAAAACGAGAGCGGTTAAAACAAGAAATTTTCATAAGCCTAGGTATCTTCTTTTCTCTCAAAATCAAAAGTTTTGAATTGAAATTTAAAAAAAGAAGTTTTGTAAAATGAGCTTTATATAGAATACTTACACGCAAGCACAAAGAAAGTCCATTTTGACACTTTACGTAATTTGATAATAATTTTTTTTGTTCCAAATAAATATTATTTCTACACCATATTCAGTTGATTTACTCCTTTTTTAAAACTTATTTTACACTTTATTTGAACTTTTAAGCTAGTTTCATATTCACGAAGATGATCTCCTAACTATCAGAAATCGTATTCATCAACAGTCTTTATAATTATAAAATATGACTCGGCAGAATATCAAAATAAAATTGCGTGTCTTTATTTTAGATTTTTCTTTATCGCCTGGGAAACGGACAGAAATTGTTCGTCTCCTAAATAATTTTAATTTTTTGTTAAATAAAAGTTGTTAAATAAGTAGTTTAAAAAAATGAGAACTGCTGCTTTGTCTGTCATAGACGAGCATTGAGGATTAAATCGAAAAAGTGTTTTTTAAACAGTCGATAGCCTGTTGATTGAAAATTAATTATAATTAAGAAATTGATCTGCAAATATTTCAAACTGATTTTTAATCACATTTTTCCATACATATTTTGATTGGAGGATAGGAAATGCAGTTGGTCTATATTTATTAACTATAATTTATTTCCCATCATTTGCACTTGGTTTCCTCACTGATAAAAACGTTTAAAAACGTTTGTATTTTAACCCCCACCGTACAGCGTCCCAGTCAGCAAAGGTTTTAATAACTAAACTGAAGAGGTAGAATATTATTTGATTAAAAACTTCATTCGCTTCAAAAATATTCAAATTGGATCTAACATTCGACATGCTTCAAGCACTAAAAAACAGGGGCACATTCTCAAGACTTGCCAGACGTGAATGAGAAGAAATTTTCTTTTATGTCTTGATATTTATATGATTGTGATTTTTGCAACGGTGACTGTGTCTTTTTCTTCTTTAACTTTAGGTCTTAAGACTATTAGGTCTTCTTTAACTTCAGGTCTTAAGACTATTAGATCTTCTTTAACTTTTTTTAAATTGTGGTCAAATTCCCCTCCCCTTTTTTCAAGTCTTATCAGATAAAAAATAAAATATTTATGAAGTAAAGGAAAATTAAAATCGGAAATAAATTTTATGTAAATAAGTATAAATTTTATTATTTTTTAAGTTATTGGTTCTCAACATTTTTTTAATTCTTTTTAAATTAATATTTTTAAAAGCAAAGGCTGCGTTAACAGTATATATTTTTAGAACACTGAAAGTACTGCAGAAGTATACGAAATGTACAAAGTGTAAAAGTTGCCAACTCTTTCGTGATTCAGCTTTTCGAACTACCAATCGTATTTGTGTTTTCTGCAATCCACGTTATGTTTAACATCTAAAAGAACAAATAATAAAATGTGAATAAAGCACAAATAATGGCACAAATATTGACATAGTTAATAGTTTCGTGTCATAATTTGTACTTTATTCATGTTCTTTTGCTTTATTCATAAATTCTTTTCTATATAGCTATTCCGTATATAGAACTGTTTTTTTAAGGCTAGCGTAAAATGACTTATCATATTACTCTATTACAGGATTTGTCAAAGTGTGGTACGCGTACCCCCATGGGTACGGGAACAGTTTAGCGGGGGTACGCGCTCTTATGCGAAATATCTTGCAACAAAAAAAATTTCAAAAAATTTGATTTAAAAACAAAGCTAGCTATGAAAATCTACGATTACGCATTTTTCTATTTTTTTTATTTTGCAGATTTAACGGTTAACAATTAGTGGTGTCAACAGCCAGTTGCGATTTTTAACTTCTGTGCAATTTTTTTAATCACACCAGCTGATCCCAGCAAAAACAATATCATCCTTCTCACTAATGCAAATAAACTTATTAACAAAACTTAGTACCAAAAAATAAAAATATTTTTAAAAAATACGTTCATTTTTTTATTAATGGTACACAGCGTTACAAAAAATGTAAAGAGGGTACCCAAAAATCATAAGTTTGGGAAACATGCTTTATTATTATGACTATTGATTATCTTATTCGATTAATATAACTATCGTTTAATTATTTTTATGGCTTTTACTGATTTACTGATACTTTATCATAAACATAAACAGATTAATGGATATAAAAATTTATAGAATGCAATAATGAAAATTTTATAAAGCATGTAAAAGATTTGATGATGTAAAAGATTTTTTACGTAACCTAATACACCTCCACAGAAAGTCATATTTCCAATTTGAAAAAGAAAATAAAGGAATTTACAAACGCATTATTTATATTTTCTATTTGTAAAAAAAAAAAACATTAAAAAAATTAACAATAACGTGAACAAACTTCATGGTTCAAAATAAACGTGTAATTAATTCACATTTTTTAAAAAACGCTGCTGGTGATAAATTAATTAAATGAATGTGAATTATGCATTCACAAATGCATTATTCATATTCTATTTTCAAAAATAATAATAAAAATACCTGTATAAATATTAAAAAATGGACAATTACGCGGATAAATCTCATAACTCAAAATAAACGCCCAATTAATTAATATTTTACCAAACACGATACTGATAATATAATTACATTCTTCAAAATGCACGAAGGAAATCAACCGTATCACGAAAAAAAATCGAACAAAATAATTTAAGACTAAACGAACTGTTTTAATAACTGGTTCAAAATTATTGTGGAGACAGGTTTAATTGCAGTTCGTAAAGTAACACCGAGAAAAGAATGGTACGTATTTCATGACTTTCCCAACCGCATTGTCGCTGTCAACAGAATTAACTAAATGTATAGGAAGTAAATATGTTTCCGTGCTTGTTGGCAACGCGTGGAAACACAAACATGTAATTAAATTTAAAGGGAAACAAAACGTGTCTCTGTCTCTGCCGGTGAATAAACGTAAAGTAATGAGAAACTTTATAACAGGTAAAGGTGTGAAAATAAACCATGTCGAAACTATTTCTTTTAATTTAAAGTAGACGTCCCCGCATCAGGGTATTGCGGATATGCTAGACAATAAAAGCTTTCAGAGGATTTTACTGATTTAACTACACAGTATATAGTGCCTGTTGTTGTGGAATTAAAAGAAAACTAATAAACAGACCATTTTTTTTTCTTCCTTTCTTATTTTTCGTCTAATTTCAGTTGACGTTAATAGAGAAGTCGGAATACGAAGGGTGGACGTTATGATTTCTGCCACCTAACTAACTTATTCCTTTTAACAACACATTCCGAGTACTGTACTTGTTGTTGTGGAATAATTTTTTAAAAAATAAACTAAAAAGTGCACCATTTTCTTTTCTTTTACTTCTGACTTTAATAGACGTCGTAATAATAAAGACGTCGTGATATGAACAAGTGGACGGTATGATTTCTGTCACCTAAATAATTTTCTTCTATTCTTTTTAAAACGATATTTTGATACCTATGCAAGTAGACGTGCAAAAATAAGGCATTCAAAAACGATCTCCTTTTATTTAAATAGACATCATCGCAACATGAGATAATGGGCAAGACCAAAAAGAAAAAAAAACTCCTTAGATTTTGGTTTTCATACTCGTATTGTGTCCATTTTAATTGAATATATAAACAAATGGGAAGCAACCTCCCCCCCCCCTATTTGTACGAATTCTTTTCTTTTCCTCCAATAAGATAATTGATGCTTATAAGGATAAATTAGAATTATTTAAGAGAACAATATTTAGATTCACATATAAAAAAAACTTTATAAAAGCATAAAAACAGATTGTATTAAATAATCTCAGAAAATATATTACATTAAAGAGAATAGAATATTACATTTACGTGACGCAAAGGTTGCCAAGGTGTGCGGCAAGGTACACAGGGACGTCTTGAGTTGTCTGTGACTTCAAATCCTATAGTTATTCCTATTGTTAATACTAATCTACAACTATCCAAAAAGTAAAAATTTCAAGTCACAGTCGATAGAGTTTTAGATACAGGAATAGCGGCAAAGGTGTCCAATTTTTTGAAGGAGACGAGATTAAAATACACATTCAAAATAGTTTCTTAAATTCACACTTGAAAAAAATCTCATATTTGCTAAATATGTACAAAAGATTATGTATCTCTTTTTTTCATTGTTTGTTACTCAATTATCGTTTGAAACTAAATATCGAAATAGAATAGCTGTATCAAGCTCTATTCCACGTTTCAAAAAGTCACGACCCTGAGAAACTAATTTAACCACCACATAAAACGAATTCAGTATTTTTTCAAAAGTGGATGATAATTTCCCTTTATTTATATTTTACCATACATTACTAATGCTTGCAATATTATAGATTATTATTAATACCTTCTTAATAAGGAGTGGAATTTAATAATAAATTGTATGATTTATTGATATGAGCTCATCACTTACTTCCATAATTTATGTTTCATAGTTTTACGCATGTGAAACATACATTATGCGTAAGGTGATCAGACCTGCCCGAATCTTGAGGACAGTCCTCAAATTCCAATGATTGTCTTCAAAAATGTTAAACTTTTTGAGTACAAAAAAAAATGCTCTCAAATCTTATTATATGTTCGTAAAGGTCCTCATGTGCATGCTTTATTAAACACTATAATATTGTCCTACAGAGAATGCAAGCGAAAAGCAAAGAAGTTCCTAGCTAAAACTAATTTATGGAAACTCTATATTCGTCTGAATATAATTTCAGCCAAAAATTGCTACTAATAATGTACTTCTTCATTTTACATTTTTTTTTAAAAAAAATTCAAAATTGCCTTATTGCTAATTTTTAATGAAGTTAGTTTTATGAAAATGGTCCTGCATTTCATCTTATGTAGTTATTAATTAAAATAAAAAAGCTTTGTGGCACATATAAATTAATATTTTCCATAAATATATGGATGTCCTCAAATCGTAAAATTTTTCGAGAACGTTCCGCTCATTTGTCCTCAAATCACGGTTTAGAAATCTGCTCAACATAATTATGCATATGTAAGAAATAAATATACCACACACAAAAATAATGGGATTTGAGTGTTTCAGATAATTTTAAATATTTTAAGGGTGTCGTGACTTGAAAAAATTATAGTGTACAGCCATCATTATCAGATTTGACTCATAATCATAAATTAGAGTTTTACAATCAACATTAAAAAAATTTCCTTGATATGCATTCAAATTTTTTGTTCATTATTTTACTTATAGCTAAATACCAATCAGGATGCTTTTATTTAAATTAAATACAATGATTTTGCATAATTCTCAACACGTATATATGTATGGTTTCTAAAAAAATTCATAATATTTAAGCTGTTGAATTGAATATTGAAAATTCCTTATTCGATGACAATGGATCTAAATGTTTAATGTTCGAAGTTAAAAACAAGAAAATAAAAAAAATCGCAATAAAATTAGTCTTGTAAGTGTAAAAGAGAAAAATAATTCAATTGTTATCTCATCTGAAACGAAAAACCTGGAGAGCATCGTTTTTGTCATAAACTTCTATCACCTTCGAAAATTCTATGTTTTCAAAATTGAGGCTCCCTAAGCTTTTTTCGTTTTAGGAGTGAGAAATATTGAATTATTTTCTCAATTTTCATTTCTTATTTTGTTTTATTACAGATTTTTTAGAAATTTTGTTTGCAGATTTCTGGAAAAGATTGTAACTTATGTTGCCATTATGCGCTAAGTTCCATTTGACATTTCAGCTCTCTAGCTAGTCAAAATATGGCTGAAATTTCGATTGACACTAAATCACTTTATCGATAAGTCTGTTTGCTGCGGTCAATTGCTTGCGTGCAATTTTCAAAAAATTGAAAATTGTTATTAGGCATGCAGCTTTAATAAATTTGAGTGCTGTATCAAGTCGGAAAGATGTCGAAATTTTGATCACAATATTCCTCTTTCATAGATAATAAGACGAATTAATAAAAAGTTATTGTAAAGAAAACCATGCGCTTAGCATATCAATAATGCATTTATCACTTATTTTAAAATCAATAATTTTTTTCTGTCTATATCTTAAGTAAACATCTTTAAAAAATAAAGAAAGAAAAGAATTATAAATAGCTATGTCAGTAATTTTGCTCCTGTTGGTGTAGTAAAAAATTTGGAAAGATTCTAAAAGATACCAGTTATCTTGCTATCTACATGTTAATCTAAAAGAAAGTATCATATTTATCTTTTTGAAGAGAATGAACTCAGCTTAGGTGAATTTCGAAAGTGAAATTTGTTATCAAGATTTTTTTAAGGAAAACAAAAGAAAGTGGAATTACTGTCGTTGTAAACTATTCTCACCAACTCTGTCTTACAATGCAATCGAAGACTTTGGTCCCGGAAATCGTCTTAAAAAAATTTTGAACAACATTTTCTTTTTTTATCAGAGATTTAAAATACTAAAAAGATTTTTTCCCCGTTTAAATTCAAGCTGGAAAACATAATTTCGAAAAAAAACAAGCAATGATGGCATAGCATTTTCAGAAAATATCAAAAAATTATGATAAAATATTTCCAAAGAATATTTAGGTGCGATCTCCAGAAAATATCGGACAATTTAGATAAAGTAGTTTCCAAAGAATATTTTTATGCGATTTTGAGAGAAAACATCCAAACATTCCGAGAAAACATACCAAAGAATGTCTGGGAGAGACTTCCAGCGAGAAACTGGGAATTATGGTAAAGTTTTTCGAAAGAATACTCAAGAATATGTAATTTTCCGCGTATATTTGCAAATTATGGGCAAAGTAATTTGCAGAAATTATTTAGGAATTTCCAAAGAATAACTGTGAATAATGGTAGACTAATTTCCAGTAAAGTTAAAATAATATATTGAAAATTTTTTCGAATTTAAGAACATCAAAGACTGCCTCTTTTTCCCAAATTAAACACTGGAATAATTTTAAAATTGTAAAATTAATTTTAGGTGTTAATTTATCTTAAAATGTCCCTAAAATTTAAACTACTTATTTCTTTAATCCATAGCCTTGAATAGAAATTATAAAAAAAAATTTTAAAATTCTTTTAAGTCTTACGGTTACCTTAAAGACTTATTAAAAAATGTATATCTATGAAGTTTAAATAAAGGAACACATTTCAGATAATATTAAACCATTTTTATAAGTTCCAATTTTTTAATGTAATGCGCATGCGCTGCAAACGATATACGACATTGCTAAGCAAAAATGGCGTCCTCCACCAGAATTTGAAACAGTCGGGATTCTCCCAAAACGTGCGAATTTGAAATGAGGGACAGCCGCATGTGTAAAAGACAAAATTATGGAGTAAAAAAGAGATAAAATTCTAATCATGGCGAAGCAGCTGTCGCTCTCTCCATTCTAATGATAAAGGATGATCATCATTATTAGGAAGAAAGAAAAAAATATATATCGAAGGAATAAAAATTCGAAATACTGTTGGGCAGACTTATTCACAGGATGTGGGAGATGAACGACAACACACCTGTTGAGGTTTTTCATGTACGGGTGCTTGAAATTAATTTATAAGACCTTTTCTCGTTTGGGTAGAGGATTTAGATATTCATTATCTGCTACATTGCAATAAAAAGAGCAGTCATCATTACTATAACTTAATGGAGCAAACATCAAGGGGGTACAACAGTGTGTAATACGGAATATTTTCTTAAAAAAATTTCTATTTTTGTTTAATTAGACAGTATGAAATAGACAACAATATTTTTATCCAAGTACATTGAAATTCGTACAAATAAGAGTGGTGTAACCTATGAGATTTTTATTTAAATATTTGCAGATAAATTTGCTAGCAAAATCTAAAAATTTAAAAAAAAAATTGCAAAAATCTTTACATTTTTCTAATGACGACAAACTAAAGGTATTTAATTTAATTGAATATACTGTATAGTTTAAAAATTACTTGATGAACATTTTTCCACTGTAGGCAGCTTTACGTTAGGGAAATTCTATACTATTTTGATTTTTTTTTTTTTAATACTTTGATCACGGTGTTTCTAAAAATGTTAATTATTTTGAAATAAAAAAATTTCCTGTGAAACTATAGAAAGTTAAATTACTGTTTTTAAAAGAATGAAATATTGGTGCAATGCTAATTTTTTGTCACAGTTAAAAGATTTTCATAGCCGTAATACTGTTCTAATTTGTTGCAATTGTCAATTCGAATAAATATAAATCACATCATCGTGCACATTAATTTTTCATCGAGTTGATTTCTTGGACTTAGGGTTTAACTTAAGCAGAAATATGAGCAAATTTAAAAGTTATTAAATTTAACAGTTATCAGGGTTACTATTAAGGCTATAACGATATCCTTTATCGATTCCTAATGCGTATATTTTTCTGACAAGGATTCTAAAAACATATATAACAGGTGATGATTTCGGTGTTAGTGATAAGTTCGAACAGTGATAAGTCATTAATACTTATAATTTAACTTATTAAGGTTGCAGCAGATTTATGCGATTTTATAGATCGAGTTACTTATATCTATTATGGTTCCAAATGGGACCTATTTTTCAGAAAATATATTACATGTTCGATTTTTAAAGTTTCACAATGGCTTCAGAAACATTTATTCTCTACTTTTTTTTCTTCATAAAATAAAATAAAAAATGACATATACCACACACCTACATTATTTTTCAGTACATTTGGAATGTCGTCATCTGTGATTGGTACAATGGCCACAAATTTCTTAGATTCTGCTATTATTTAGGAACCAATGGAATATCGACGAATTTTACAGCATTGTTTCTTACCACGTTTTGTGAGCATGACCTTTTTGTTGGAAATAGATAAATCGAACTTTTACGACGGCTTTAAAGTTTGAAATTAACCTGATCAAACAGTTTAGACCTCTCTATCTGACGTATCTGTTTACAGTTACTGAAAAAAGACATTGTAACCGTACGAAATGTTTGAAACCGTTCGTAAACGACCCATTTTTATAACCGAAATTACCAGTTTAATTTGATTTTTACTGTAGTAATAGACATCTTGAAAGATACCCGAATGTATTTAGCTGCTATCAAAACCTTCCGTAGTTGAGTTTTATGATATATTTTTAGTAACGATAGTCTTACTTCTGTATTTCCAATTTAATATCTTATCTCTTACAAATCGACCACTGCTGATTTTCTTTTACAGTGCTGTGAAAATATGTTTGTATATGACTCATTCTCCAAAACATGAAATTGCCTTTTCAATTAATTTAATAACTTTCATTTCAACGAGTAAAACGCTATTACAGTCGGCAAAAATATTGAAGATTCTACACTTCAATTAAAATTGATTTCCCTGTCTTCATAAAAAAAAACTAAAAGAAACTTTTGAAGCATTTTTATAACATCATGAAAGGGAATCTTAGATAATAATTATTAAAAGAAATAACTTATGAAAATGCTTATAGTGAAAATGCTATTATGAGCACTCATATATGAATTCATATAATAACAATGTCCCCATTAGTAAATAATTTTTTCTCATTTATAAAATCATTTCAACTCCCGAAATAAGAGATAGCGAAGCAAATTTTTTTTTAAAAATAATTTAACAAAATTTTGTTAGTTTAAACATTTATCAAAAATGACAAAATTATAGAATTGTCAGGAAGACAAATATTTTTGCGTGCAATATTTTTTTAAAAAAATATTTGATTTTATTACATTTATATTGATTTATTTCATAAAAGACAAAACAATGTAATAATATCAAACGCCCTTATTCGGAAATAGGCAATCACATATTAATGCTTCTTAGCTCTCTGAGAATTTTGAGACTTATATCTTAACAACCTCCAGTGATCAGCTGGTCCGCCTTTTTAAATAAATAGAATTTCTAGTGTTTCGAGATTTAAAAATAGTACAGACAAAAATCTAGACGTTACCCTAGCATGTTGCTCAAGTGAGAGTGGATATAATTTTTGCCTCGTACATGATAATCGTGGTAAATTTGTTATTAAAATGTCGAGTATAACGTATGCATGCTAGCATTGGAAAAGAAAACGCTCATTATCTCAATGGCACCTTTGATGGATAATAAATTAAATTGGCAACTTTGTACAAATTAAGCTGTGCAGTTATTTGCCATTATCAATTATACGAGCCAATGAACCTAATTTGTAAAGGTTTTTTTGTCAAAACGAAACAAATTTTAACTGCTATCTAGCACAGATCTATAACAGTAAACAATACATTTCAAAGCAAAAAATAAACTTAAAAAAAAATAATAATTTAGCTTAATGGCACTGTTAAAATAATAAATGATAGCATAACCAGGAAAACGAGTATTTAAGTTAAAAAGTTTATCTTTATGTTTTCTCTTATCTTCATCCAACATTATTAATTAATAATGGTAAATGAAGATGGTAATAATTATGGCCCACAATGGAGACTATCCTCCGAACCACTCGTCTGTTCTTTATTATTATTATTATAATTGTTTTATTTACAATACATTATAATAATAATAATAAAGAACAGACGAGTTTGTATTAAAAGTACAAGTCTAAGAAAACTTTCTGAAATACAACTTACTGTTTTGTTTCAGATTACACTAGAATGCTTAGAATGGTTATTTTCTCAATGCTAAAAGATTTTTATTAGACTTAGACCAGTGCTTCTTAACCTTTTTGATATAATGGACCCCTTTTAAAATTTTTTAAGAAGTCGCGGACCACCCCCCTGTGAAAAAAATAATTGTAAAAAACATCAATTATTAGAAATTATTTAATTTTATTATTTTAATAGTATACAAAATTTTTTAAATTAAATTTTTTAATGTGAAGGTTGCTGCTGCTTTTCCTTAATTAATAAATTGAATTTAGGGATGGTTTTCGACAAAACAACGTGTATATCATGTTCAACATTCAATCGATTTGGATGTTATGTTTTTATTGTCACAAGTGAGGAAAATCACTCTTTGCAAAGATACCCTGTAGCTATGAAGCTATGTAGCTTTATATCTATGACTGTAGCAAATGGAATTATAGCTGCCATAGCTCGCTGTGCAAGCAATGGGTAGGCTTCCAAACGTTTTAAAAATTAGGAGTAGTCAGCGGACCCCCAAAATATAACTCATGGACCCCTTGGTTCATGAACCACAGGTTAAGAAACCCTGACTTAGACATATGAAAAATTTAACGAGATATTGACTTAAATGCAATATTTTTTGTTAGTTGAAAATAGTACGCAATAAAATTATTTGCTTACAAGCATTGAAATCCAACGCGTGCTTATACTTAATTTGAATATGCAAATTAGGTCAACGTAAAATAATCTTTCACACAGCAATAAACTTCCGTAATCGCATTTTTTTTCTCATTGTTTTTCGATAAAATCATGCTGACACTTTGTTATATATTCCACGAATCGCAATTAAACTCTCCAATAAAAAAATTTTTTTAGTGTGTACTTACAGCTGGTGTTAAAACATTTCAAGTTATTTGTCAGATTTCAAACAGCTATAGGGAAGAATCTAAAATCTTCGGTCTGTTTCGATTCCATACATTTATAAAACTTTACATTCCTGTTAATAATTGAAAATGCTACGTTTTGAAAATAAATTAAATTTTGATTTAACGTTTTTTTTTTCCTGCCAAAACTAAACCATTGAAATAAATTCTATGATTTATTTATTTATACGTTATTTTTCAAATTTCATGCCTAAGTACGAACAACTTAGCTTATTTCTATTTTTTTCCTTCCTTTTTTTTCAAATTTATATTGCTGTTTAAATTTTTTGAATAATTAATCGGATATGAAGTTCTTAGTAGAAAAAGTATCAAATTTAGCATTTAAGGCTGTTAAAATAATCATCTAAAAATATTAATTTATTTATTTCTTCGACTTGTATGTTTCCGAGAGGAGATCTCGAGAAATTCAAGAATCATACCTAGCCCATGCCCCATAATCTAAATGGCTCAAAAATGAAATAAAATTATAAATGCTAAAAAAAATTTTGAAAAAATATAACTTTTTATATTTATTTAAAAAAAATTGGAATTTTTTTTTTAATGTTGAATAAAATTATTTTAACAATTAACTTTAATTTAGTTATGCGCCGCATGATTATTTTCATAGGACATTTTGAGCATTATAAAACCTCAAAAACTGCATTTGAATTTACATAAGGAAAAGAAACTCTGCATATAGCCAACTTTATAAAAGAAAAATGCATTAGAATCAGTTCATAAGTTTTTACGCCAAAAAATCAAATTAAATGACACCAGCAGCTTCCACCTCCCCCACCCCCTAGCGATATCAGCAGCTAAAAGCAAAATGGATGACATGAACTGTTAATGATATCAGCCGCAGTACACACAAGAATGTTCTTTGAAGAAGTTATATTGAAATTCTCACAAAACACAATGATAATTTATAGCATGTTTGAAATATACCTTAAATAAATAAAGCGAATTTTGAGGTAAATAAGTTTTATCTAAAAATTAAACTCGATAAGAATCTGATTAATAAACCTTCATACCATATTTTTATAATACAGAAACTCTTTGTTCAACCCATTAACACGCTAAGAACAATCAGTATTAGAATACATTTTATATTGGAAACAGTTTGTGAATAAGAGGACTTTTATAACAAACATTTTAAACATGATTTCTTTTGATATTTTTTAGATTTTACGCCAACAGCTAGCTTCATGAAGCAATAAAACAGAATACTATCTTGAAAGCTTATTTAAAACATTCGAAAACACAAAAATATAATTAATAAAGTTAAAGTAAAATACAACCAAATGATTTAAAAGTTTTTATTTTTTTAGGAAATGATTAATCCTAACCATATGTATTTTAGAGAATGATAAATCTACTATAGATATTTTTAACTAATAAATATCGAAAACTGTTGAAAGTGAATACTGTATTTTGTTTTTAGACAAAAAATGAGTTCATTATTCGGCCTTCGTCCAAACGACTACCAAAGTTTTACTAAAAAGGGAAAAAAGCGGAAAATGTTATCCCAGGCCTGGAACTGCTTTCCTGAGGGTCCTGATAAAATTATTCAGAATAAATTTAACTAAAATACTAGAAAAGGCTTTTCTTGTGCTGTTTCTCGTCTGTTTTGAAAAGGTCATTTTTAAAAAGCATGATAACTAGACTTTCTAAGTTTTAAGATGAAATTTAAAAAAATCTGCAAAATCTAGAAAAGATTGCCTAATATGAGTAAGTACCAAAACACATTAAATACGCTAGCTCAAATTATAATCTAGTTATAATCTTGCTCTAGTTACAATATTGGATCATGGTTATTTATAGACAATTTCATGACAAAGAAATATTATGTAATACATAAAAAAAGTGTTCTGGTTTTACAAAAATACTAATGACGCATTTGACTAAGCTCGCATGTGTCATATAATAATACTCAATAAAAGACATTTTTCAAGCACTATGCACGCACGCACTGTGGCCAATAGAAAGTTTCAATTTTCTCTCTCCGTCGGCTTCGCAGAAGCGTCAAATGTGTTTTAGACTGTTTTTGATTGAATCTACTATCTCATTTTGCTACAATAGGGCATCTCATATTGAGGAATTATCTCATATTTATAAACCTTTCCTCTACGTAACTTTAAAATTGGACAACTTAGCTTTGTATTGTAATGAACATGTCATCCTATCTAGAAGAACATGTTTTTAGTGCTGATAATGCTCCATTACCAATATTGTAAGCTTACCTACACAGTGAAATAGTTTCAGGGTCAACAAAAAGGTGGTCCTTTTATAAAAATAGGAATTGACTGCTAAAATACATTGCTTACTGGTAATAAAGTGGTTACACAATAGCTTGTATGAAAACCTACATTTATATATGTGATGGATGGAATAATTTCCAACTGTTGCTAACAAAAAGCAATAGTCACTCGAGTATCGTCTGGCCCATGTCTGACCCCTCTTCCACATTTGGGTGGCCTGCGGCACAGAATGAAGGCCTTTCATTTTTTTTTTCTTTCTTTCTTCCTTTTTTAGAGAGAACTTTACGGTGAATTCCGTTAAATTTAGGAACTTTAAAATGCAAAATTCTACGTCAGATAGTATCTATTGCGTTTAAAAATCGAAGAATCTTGCTCTAAAACAAAAGTTCAATTGCTGAAAAAACATTTTGAAATTGCAAATTTAATCTTTTTACACTAAATCCGTGAGAAGTATTTTGTTACGTAAAGCATTCTTAAAAAACTTCCCTTTTTCTGACTACATTTTATTGAAATGTGAATACGAAAAAACAAATCCTACTTATAAACTATTTACAAAACACTAACTGTGAAAATTGCCGCCAAGCATTTTCCGCCAAAAATAAATAAATAAAAATGAGTGGTCGTAACACTCAGAAAAAGTTAATACATAATATAAGAAAAGTATTTTTTTGTCGCCGTTGGTTCCAGTTCTTTAAATGGTTAATTGAAAAAAATACTTTTTAAACGTTTAATATTTTCAACCAGCTGCAACAAACATAATAAAACAAGGAAAAAAACATTAGCAGCTACAATTATTTAGAGTTAATAATGCATCCTTAGATTAACTGATTTTCATAACCACACAAATTCTTATCAGGAGCAAATTTAACTTCATGAGAATTTATAAATTATCAAAACTTAAAAGAGATTGGAATAGATAAGTATGTCTGTCGTACAAATAAATTCCTATAAATGTACGGTAAAAATCATCACTATTCAAGGCACTATTTAATTTTACTGGTGTTTTACCACCACGCTAGGTTACTTTTGCTTTTTTATTCCTTACAGTATCTAGGATTTGCTTTAAAAATCCCTTTTACAAGAGTATTTACTTCCAAAAGATATTTTTAAAGTAGGTGATAGATTTCATATTCATTGAAAAAAAATTTCACAAGTCGAAAAAAGTAAAAAAATTGCTTAATCTCTATGAGGTATTGCATTTTATTCGACTGGAGCATATCATACCATTTTTTTTTCTTTTTTGAATGCAATGTTACTTCCAAAAATAAACAGAATTTATGATAAAGTCACTTACCAGATTTAGTTGAAGCAATTAAATCCAATGATACACACTTTTTTTTAAAACTCTTTTTTCAGAATATGTTTTTAAGCGATGTTATAAACAAAAATAAATTTTAGATAACTTAAAGAACAGAGTATTAAATACTGGGTAACACAGGAATTAGATGTGATTGGGGTAACAGTTAATTGAATAAAGAACTCAAACCATTAAGTGTGCTACAGATAATATATTCATGGTATCAGTAAGTAACGTTTTAAGAAAAAGAAAAAAAAATGATCAAAAATATTCCATGTAAATTATCTCTCATCTGCTTAAGATGTTGCAATTTCTCAGAAAGTATTTTCAAAAAAAAAAATTTTTTTTTTTGGTCTATGTTTTGGTGACTCATGTGAGGAGCATTTGCGTTTTTATTATATCTGAAATGATGTAACAGTATAATCATGTAATTTGTGCGTAAATGTATTAATCGATCTCAAGTTTAAATATTAATCTTTCTTTAATAAATTAAATTGCTGAAAATACTCGATAAATGTTCAAATAAGCTCTTTTTTCTTTCTTGAAAGTAAAATAGTCCTAAATTTTATAATTACTTGATATTAGGACACTTTTAAACATCAAACAGCAGTTAAAATTTTCCGTCCATATTTTTATTGAATAACATTTATTAATACAATTATATTAGCACATTGTGGAGAGAAAAAACTGCTAATATAAATATACATATTTTATAAAAAAATTAAAAAAAGACTCACGTTCTAATGTATTCTTAACGTAAGAAAATTATAGTTGTTTACTATGAAATTCATTAGATATTGAAATGCCAATTTTTTCCAATTTTTAAGTTACTTAGTCTTTCGTTTTTTTATTATTTTTAATTGAGTTTTTTGTTGATGTTAAAATTAGCACCTTTAAAATATTCCTTCCAAACAGCTTCTTGCAATATTTATCTATTTAAAGCTAAATGTATTCAAACAAAAAGTGTAAAATATAAACTTACTCTCAAACTAGTAACAATTCAGCTAAAATCAGTCATTTTTTTAAAAATTTCTTAATGTTATTGTATAGTATGACTATAAAAAAGCCTACATTCCCATTCAATGCAAGAGATACGTTAAAATTAGCAATATATTTTCACACAAATTATAAACTTTTTAATAAAAATACTTAGTCACCCAAAACAATCCTAAATATCATGTTCTGTGCCGAAAAAAAAAATAATCAAGTTTTAAACCGATTGTGAGCAAACGATTTTGAAAATCCATGATTTTTAATAACGTTAGCTTAAAAAATTTTTTTTGGCACTTTTAAATATATTTTCTAAGAAATTAAAATACTTTACCTGCTTTATGAATTATAAATTATTTTGCAACACTAGTTTGTGAACCCCGAAAAATGTTAACACTAATTACTATATAAACTTTTGAAATTAAGAATTTTACTTTTCCTTGGAATAAAAAGAATATTTTCTAAAATCGTATTCTTATCTTACTTTTTAAATAATATATTTTACTAAAATAAGAAATGTCAAGAACTTTTGAAGTATGCACTATTTTCTATCTGCAATGTATGGATTGTGAAAAATATTTTATAATGTTAATCCTAATGTAACAACATTTTGAAACAAACAAAATGCACAATTTATAAAACGATTTAGGAAATGCACATTATTTTTTTAAAAAAGAAAAGAAATCGCTTGCATTTTAGAAAAATCGTTTTCTTATTTTTTTAAAACTTTTGGCTAAATGCATGTATAAAACTTATTTAAGCACAAGTGCCTTGTGAATTGTCTGCAAATGGGAGCTAATTTTGGGATTATTTATAACGGAAAATAAGAACGTAAACCTATTTTATATTTAAACATCGGGCAAAAACAACGTTAAGTTATAATACTTCTGCTGATGAGAGAGCAAATAATGGAATTTCGGAAATAATTATGGTTTGAATAGAGTGGATTCCTTACCTTTGTGTTAGAAAGATCTACCAACACCCAGGAGAATAGAACTATATCTTGTTCATCGCTGCCCAGTTCTTCTTGCAGACCAGCGGTGACCGTAAAGACCCCCACCAAAAATTTTGTAGCCATCACCGGTGATTAATAATAATTAACAAATATTAACGGGGTAGAAACAAAAATAAACAACAGTACACGCCCGTCACCCCGGTGCTTTTTATTCTACCCGGGTTCAGCCAGATTGCAGAGAGGGTCGAGAGAAATTGAAGAAGGGCTACCAAAAGAATAAATAACACGAAATAAATAAAATGCCACCAAACCAAGACACACAAACACCAAACAACGAATTTGAACCGCAACCTAAACACTTGGATGCATCACTGGAGAAGTCGCATGCCACAGCCAACAGGTAAATCTAGTTTTTCCCTATCTCATGTGAAAATCCCCATCAAGGTAGGTTTCTCTTTTTTCTACCTGTGGCGTTTTTCATTCCCCCCTCCTCCTTATTCCCAGTACAGGTACTGGAGGAACCTGTTGCTGGCTGTCACTCTTGCGTTTCATTTCAACCGGCGATGAACTGTTTGTTCGAGAACGTCAGATTGTCCAGGGGGAGGGGTGGATCGAAATAAATATTTACGACTATATCCGTTATAAATACGATATGTTTAAGGGTGGTTTTCCAATCTCTGTAGCATAAAGAAAAGCACAAATTTAGTTATTTAAATTCGAAAGTATTAGTTATATAACATATTTACAAACTTAATAAAAAAATATTGACTGGGCTTAAAAAACCGAAAAAATTATATTTTTCAAAAATTATTATACTTTTTTTTTTATTAAATTCAAATATTTTTAAATAAAATGCATTTTTTTAAAACTTGATGAAGTACTATTTAATTTTACTGGTGTTTTACCACCACGCTAGGTTACTTTTGCTTTTTTATTCCTTACAGTATCTAGGATTTGCTTTAAAAATCCCTTTTACAAGAGTATTTACTTCCAAAAGAT
>NC_092208.1:24404978-24449119 GCF_043381705.1 Parasteatoda tepidariorum | reverse complement strand
AGAAGCAATGCTGAAAGATCGAAGGGTGAAGGTTCGGGACCTCAGCGAGATGATCCCTGTTGTCAGTAAGTCCTGCATTCACAACATTCTGAGAGACCGCTTAGGATATGCCAAGGTTTGGGCAAGGTGGGTCCCGAAAATGCGGACGGATGACTATGACAACAAACGGCAACGTGTGGAAGCCGCCTGCGAATTTCTTCATGCCTACGAAACCGATGGCAAGGAATTTTTGGACTCTGTTGTCACTGGGGACGAGACCTGGGTCCACTACATGACACCGGAAACAAAAGAACAATCCCGTTAGTGGAAGCATCCATGCTCGCCAAACCCGAAGAAGTTTAAGCAAATTCTGTCTGTTGTAAGCTATCTTCGCGGAGCGGTGGCAGAGTTCTACGACTCAGGCATAAAGAAGATGGTACACCGCATGTAAAAATGCATTGATCTAAACAGCGATTATGCCGAAAAAAAAGAGGGAAGTCTAAGCTTTCCAAACATGTATTATTCAATGCCAATAAACATGTTTTTAATTGTGAAAATTCGTTGGGAACCTTATTTTATGGACAACCCTCGTATTTATACGAAGAAAATCCGCTGTTGATGTCTGGGAAGTGTGGTGCGGAGGCTAGGTGATTACTGCCATCTGTCCTCGGATTTAAATTGTGTCAATGTAGTGCATCTCAGTATTGTTTTTGTTTTGGTGGGTCGACATGTAATGTAAACGGCCAATATATCATTTTCAATTACATTGAATTTAAAATTTAAAAAAAAGCTAATTTTTTAATATTTCTTGTTTAACCCATTTTCGACCAAAGGTGCGTAAACGCACTATTTCAATAAACATATTTTGATTAACACTGTTACTTTTCACTAATTTTATTTTTCTGCTATAGTCAAGAGTTCTGATTACATCGATAAAATATTAGTAATTCAATTGGGGTAATAGTAAATTAATAATTTTTTCTTTTCTGTTGAGAAATTTTTAAACTACTTTAGCTTCTTAACTTGAAAGGGTTATTGACAAATTCAATTTTTTGATAACGTATAATTATGCCATTTGAGATTAATCATATGTTTTTATGATGTATTAATATTAAAGTTAAAATTTTTAAAAAATGTCTTAAGAAAATTGTTTCGAACTAAATGATTTGTCCATTGATTTGGCCAATGGTCCAAAAATTCACCATTTAACGCACCATTTTATTTCTTAAATAAAATATCATTTTTCATGCACGAAACTTTTTCCTTGTAATTTAAGCATATTTCAATCAAAATAATACCACATTTAATAAAATTTATATGCTTGACCTAAATGTGGGTTAATACAAACACCATACTTTTATATTTAGAAATAGTATATTTAGGTAAATAAGACACATTTAAATTTATAGCAAGTAATTTTAGTTAAATAATTTTAAACCATGCTAATGCATGTTTTTATTAACTGTTTTCTAAAAAAATAATTTATAGTTTTATTTCATTTTCCCTTATATTAAACTCCCACGTTTTTAAATGTTACTCTAATTATAGTATAATTTTAAGGTAATATTTAAGCAACGGAAAGCAATAATTAAACAAATAAAACAAAGCAACAAAACATAAACGAAAAAAAAATAATGATAATAATTTTTCTTTTAACTTTACCAATTGCATAAACAAATACTAAGCGAGTTTATTTTAAAAAAAATCAATAAATTTCATAATGTTACATTTTAAAAGACGAATTTTATGGCGATGAAATGTTTTTAAGAGGACGTTATACTACGGCAGTGTTTCCCAAAGTGTAGTACGCGTACCCCCAGGGGTACGGGAACAGTTTAGCGGGGGTACGCGTTCTTATACGAAATATCTTGCAACAAACAAATTATTTTTTTTGAAACAAAGCTAGCCATGAAAATTTACGATTACGTATTTTTCTATTGACTATTTTTTGCAGAGTTAACAGTTAATAATTAGTGGTGTCAACAGCCAGTTGTGACTTTTAACTTTTTTGTAATTTTCTTATTGTAAAAAATACATAAATTTTTATTAGTGGTTCACAGCGTTGCGAAAAATTTGAAAAGGGTACACAAAAGTCATAAGTTTGGGAAACACTGTACTACGGCATAAAATTTTCGTCGCATATTCCCTTTCTCCTCCATAAGTAATTTAAAAGTATAGAAAAAGTGAGTTCGGGCCTTGGCATACCTTGGCAGTTTCAGGCATACCTTGAGTAAGCCGTAAAATTTTCATTGCTAAAAAAAATAATGTAATCAAAATAAATAAAATCAAAATGTAAACAAATTACTGGAGAACCAACGTAGCGTAATCCTAAGTTATCCTCTCATAATTTGTTTTTATTTTGACATTTTGAATATTTTTTTTTTCAGGATTTGAAACTTCACGGCTTATTCTATGTTGCGAGGAAAAGTTTCTCTCTTGGTATGGCTTCCTCATTATACATAAATAGTGTAAAATAATTGAACTTTATTGAAATTAACCGTAGTGAGTCAGTTGACAGTCGATTTCCTTAGATGTCGTGTAAGAATAGATAGGCTTTAAAATATATTTTTAATTGATATTTAAGCAGTTTTTATTTTAAAAATTAAAAAACAAAGCCTCTCCTTTCATCAGTTAACATTTACAATTTACGAAAAGCGCTGCCTACTTTATAAAAATTGTTTAATGGAAAAAACAATTTATTGATTGTATTCCATTTAATTTCTGCTAAATTTATTAATTAAAGAAAAATATTTTGATTGATTTATTCATTCAAATAAATCTAACTATCTGACCTCATTTATTGTTTGTGAAACACTTTTTCAGTGCAACTGAATTTTTAAATTCAAGTTAGTTAAATTTAAAAGTAAAATGCGAAAAAGAGTGTCGTTTTTCACATGTGTTTCTAAAATGTTCTCTACAACACCTATCTGCCGCAGCTGAATACGCTCACTGCATTTCTCAAAAATAATTTGTTTCCAAATTATTCAACAGATTTGTTAGAGAATTTAAAATTTCGCACATTGACTTACGTTATTTAACAGGTGTACATTTTTCCATGATTCTAAAGTTTATTTGTTTTTTCAATAATTGTTGAAGTAAATAATTAATTTTATTTTAAATCTATTTTAAAAGCAAAAACATCTTGTTTTAAATGTATATATGAGACACTCAGTTCTTTTATTTGAAACAAACATTACAGATTGCAGTTTCAGTACTAAGCTTGCAGCTTCAGTACTAATCCTTCTGAAATAAAGCATTGAGAGTGGAAATGTTTTATACAGTGTTTTATAATTACCAATTTTATCAGAATCGCTCATCATTTTTAAAATAAACGCACGATTTAATTAAGATTTATTGATTGATTTAAAAAAAATATATTTCACTTTAAATTGATAGAAAAACTGCCATACGAAGTTCCCGAAAACCAAGAAATGCAAATGAAATATGCATTTTTCCCTTTTCGCAAGAATTTTTACCTATAGAATGAACTAAGGACATTTTTTATACGTTATGCTTGCAAGCTAATGGGTTAGTTTAAGTTAGGAGCCCTCATAACGTCTCCCGGGGGCAACGAGTGGCCCGCTGATATTTTAATGTCTAATTGGATTATCTCGTTCAGTTTAAATCAATTGCTCGGTAATAAAATGAAAGAAAACCATATAATGACTATTAAGTGAGATTGTTGAAAAATAAAATTTATAAACCAAAAAATAAATAAATAAATTCGAGAAACAGGTGATTAATAAACAAGATGATTTCCTCAAATAAATCCATGGGTCCATGGGTATCTTTATTTCGCTTTCTTTTAATTTTCTAAAAATGTGATAAGCGATAGCATAACTTACCAATTCTTTTTAAAAATAAATGGTGACAAAACAAATTTAAAGATACCATCGTCCTTGCAATTTTGAATTTAAATTAACTATGGGGCGAAATTAACGATGACCACCGGCCAAAGATCGATTAAGTTTATAACATGATATTTAAAAAGTGTTTGCCAGCCTGTCACTTTTTTCGTTAGAAATGCACCCTATGAGCATTTTATTATTTTCTTTTAAATAAATATGAAACTATTATGTAATATTTTGAAAATTACTTTATTTCACGCTTCATAAAAAGTTCATAAAATTTTTCATCATTTTAGAAATGAATATCATCTTGGGAAACGCTTTAAGTAGTTTTTTAATGTTTCAAAAATTTCATTTCTTGAAAAGAAAAAAAAGAAAGAAAAACAGGCCACATGTTTCAAAAAGTAGTCATTGATAAAAAAAAAAAAAAAATACCTAATTGTGCCCTAAGTAATTAGCATAAAGGATGGAATCTCAAAATATTAAGTGATGACAGGGCTTCACTTTGCACGAGTGATGCACTACTGATAGTTTCTCAACTAAGTATAGTATTTATCGATTTTATTGAAAATTTAAGAACCAGAGCACAAAGTTTCTGAACTAGAGAAGAATCATGTTTTCTAGCTTGAATGCAGAAAACTTGAAATTGTTTCATGATAAAGAATGAGCACCAAATTTTGCCGCATTATACATACATTTTGAAAAGGAATATTTTTCGATATTTAATTTGATTCTAAACTTGCAAATTTAGCCCTTTGACGAAAAATTTTCGCTATACATATTTTTCATACTTTTTTCATTATTTTGTATCAATTTTGGTCAAAATAAGCAAAAAATATTACATTTAGAATTTTAACAATTGATGGTTATGAAATACAGCATCGGGCACTCTTTTCGAATTAAAGGTAAAATTTTCCGAAGATGACTCACTTCTAACTGAATCACTCACCTCCCATTGAGGCAACCCGAATTTGACAACAAAAAATATTTCCAGAGTTCGATCAAGGGTTAAAATCTCTGAGCCGTCTGGTCAACCGTGAGAGGTTTGCGTGATTCTCCTTTCAATATAATTAAATAGAAAAACAACAAAAAATTGTTATGAGGAAATCCTAAATTTCAATGTAATTTTAATATACAATCTAATAACTTTGATGACTTTATCTTGAAACACTATTTAATCAAGTCGGGATCAAATAAATTATAACTGTTATAAAAGGCAATGGTAACTTTTCTATTTATTTTTTAATGAATATATTGGGGGCCCATAACTATTATTTTTTATAAAAAATTTGGAATTGCAATCACTGCAGTCACAATGGTTTACATTTCTTCCTTCTATTTAAAATATGGTCATGAAAGGAAAATATTTTCGAACATTTTGATTTTTAAAAAAAAATAAAAGTAAGTAAGGAAGAAATAGTTGTTTTTTTTTTCAGCTTTACACTAGATTTATAAGCATACATAAGCATATTTACGCAGGATGCATTGAAAGGGGAGTTTTGAGTGTCCGTTTTTTTTTTTTTTTTTTTACTATCGTCACTGTCCTATCTCAATATAAGCCATCGTTAAAAAAATTAATTGGAATTTGGAAATTTAAGATGAACAAATTTCAAAATCCAAATTTTTTGATTTAAAAAAGAAAAAAAAAACATCTACTTGTCACAAGCATGTATTTTATTTTTATTGTTGTTGTGTCTAATGACACTTGCCACACGGGTAAGCCTGCTTGGTGAAACCGAGCAAATTTAAGGCATGGTGGGCGTTTCTTTTTCTTCAGTGGCGCCATCTATGGCCAAGAATTCGACTTCTGCCACACAATACGTCGCACCCGTTTATAGGGCGGACCCATTCATACATCCATTCATTCATCCACAGATCGTAATTTTGACCTGAATCCAGTACCCCCAGAGGTATTGATTTGCTATGGGAACATGGAGGACTTTTGCGACTCACAGATTTAACGTGCATCAGTCACTTAACTACACGGGGAGTCCTCGGTCGGCTGGGTTCGAACCCACGAACTCTCGGACATGGGCCCAGCACCCTACCGCCCAGGCTATCCCAACCTAAACTTCCTTCTTTTTTTTTTATTGATAGTGCAAACACAGAAAAAAGTCTAGATGCCGACATTTTTGGAGTTGAGGTACACTAAAATTGTTTATCGTGCATGTAGTCACATTCTTTAAATTTGCTTTTTCACTGTATAGTTTTATTTATTTGTTTATTTATTCATTTTTTGTTTGTTTGTTTGTTTACTTAGAAAGCATATTTTTTTGCTCATTCGAATTAATTTTATAACTTCATCGTAAAATCATTTCGCTGAAAACATTTCCAAAAACATTAAAGAGCAAGCATATTTTTACTAATATATTCGCCTTTATTCTTTCAAACAACTGTTATTTTGTTAATTTTTTGTTTGATAACAGCAGTTCTCCACTTAGAAATGCATTTTATTCACATCAACACCAACAATTGTAACAAATTGGGAAAAACTATACACCAAAATCTTTTTTTCATTGTATATACGTACATGCGTTTTTCATTAAAATAAAGTATCCGAAATTCGAATAAATAAATTATCTAGCTTAATAATAGAAAATAAAAAAATGATACAAAATTTTTTTTTTTAAAAAGAAAGAGAAGAAACTGTAAACAATATTTAATAAAAATTAATTGCAAAATTACTTTTAAAAAAAAGGGTACGCGTCAATTATATTAATGACTTAAACACATAGCATTAATGACTAAAAATAGCTACAAAACTGTGATGCGCACTATCATAAACGTGTTTACAGCTTCATCGCTGGTCACGATTTTCGAGCTCTTAATCTATTATAATAAAAGAAAAAGTTTGTGTGTTTATCTGTGTGCATAGCCTTTCTTATTACTACAGAATCGACTGTTCTAGAATTTCTAAATTTTAACAGCTGGTGTAGCAGGGAATTTAAGCCCCCAATCTGAAAAATCACTACTCCGTTTGAGAAGAACGTTTTAAAAAAAAATTTCTAATTGGTTTCACGTTAGGCATTGATATGAATTAAACGGTAGACGATTTCATTTTCTCCAATACTTAAAAGATAACATGAGTGGGGTGCTTGCTAGCTTGCAACTCTGTTGGATCAAAACTGCAATTCACTGAGAGTTTATTGCACGTTCATTAATAATTATCTTTGATCAATTCATCATCATAGTTGGCCAGACAGCCCAATGTGAGTCAGTGCCTTCCTCTGAAGATTTCTCCATGACGACTTCCGATTTATCTTTGATCTCCATTTCTTTTCATTACTCGCGTGAAAATCAGACTTCACTGAGTCAGTCCATCTCAACCGCGGCCTACCCCGCTTTCTTTTTCCAGTGGGTCTAAAAAGCAGTTCTTTGATCAATTATGTCAGGTAAACAGGGGCAAAATCAATGCTAAGAGGTCATTATATAAAATATTTAAAAACTTTCTGAAAACAACGCATTTATTTTGTTAATAGTTACTCTTTTGAAAAGTATTTCTATAAGTATTATAAAATCAACGATAGTAGAAATAAATAAAAAATTTAAGTTATATTCAAAAATTAATGGAGAAAATTACCCGATTGTGGTAAATTTTGGCACTCTTAAATTGTTCGCAAGCAATAGCATCATTTTCGGTGCAGAATGATACTGAGTATTGTTAATCTTGTTTTTGCTAAGTTGAACTTCCAACAACGTCTGCTGCTTAATGTGAAATCATCGGGAAAGTCAATGATTAATAATAAAAGTTGTATTACGGCAGTATTTACCTTCCAGTTTTGTGCATGATCGCGCATTAATGATTGAAACCATTTTATTGTTTATTTACTTCTTGTACGATATATATCGGAATTACATTTGTACTAAAATATAAAATCCATAGAAGTAATTGGAAATATTTATTCAAATATTTATCAATAATTGATTTTATAAATTAAAGTAATTTCAATAATAAAACACTGTTTCTCTTAAATCTAAATAACTGCAAATATGAAAAATTATCGTTTGGTAGTGAACTGCGTTTGGAAGATTTTACATTTAGAGCTTAATAAGAATCAGTGTTTCAGGGTAGTTAAATTATTGAGAAAAAAGACCCTATAATTTTAATAAAAAAACACTATTTAAAATAATTTAAAATAAATAAATAAATAAAATACTGGATTATTGGACAAGAGCACAAAATATCACAAATTTAAGTAAATAACTTCATTTTTGAAAGAAAAAAAAGAAAAAGAGAATAAAAAAAAAGCAGAAATTAAATATAACTCTTTTCAGAAATTTGATCTAGGGTATATCGGTACATGCAGGAGACAACGAACTTTTCAGGACATCATAATAATAAGATCGGAAGCGCTCAATTAATTCGACTAAACTCCGAACTTCTTTACAAAAACCTGTTTTACAGAGAAATATTCCCACTCTGTTTTTTCCCTGCAAATTCCCCACCAGAAAAGTCAGGTCGTGATTGGTTGAAGAGGGGAAAAACTTTTGGAATTAAACGTGGCACCTAGCGGACGAGAGCGCAGCTATGACAGGTACTCCATTCTCTTTCATTCGTTTTATTTTCTTCTTCACCTGGCTGCATCTATCTTTCTCTCATTTGTAGTCTTTCTTGTTTTTAATATGTACCATTCTTTCTTTTCTCGTTCGACGGCGAAAGTTGAGAAAACGTCTGGTGGGGGATTGTCTTGTTATTTATATCCTTCAATTTGAGGTTGCATTTGAATTGAATTAATAAGAACAAGTTGGCTTTATTTACGTTTAAATTGTATTAATAAAAATCATTTGGCTTCCTCTGTATTCGAATTGAATTTATAAGAACAATTTAATTAATTTACAAATTGAATTGATATAATAAAAACAATTCAATTTTATTTATTTGAATTGAAGTGATAAGAACCATTTGGCTTTAATTACAATTGAATAGATAAAAAAAAATTGGCTTCAATTATATTTGGATTAATAAGAACACTTTGAGTTGAATTACGTTTAAATTGTTTTAATAAATACCATTTGTCTTCATTTATATTTGAATTAAATTAATAAGAACTGTTTAAATTGAATTGATTTAATAAAAACAATTTGGCTTTATTTACTAACATTTGAATTGAGTTGATAAGAACAGTTTAATTAATTTACAAATTGAATTGATGCAAAAAAAAATTGGTTTTATTTTCTTAAGCTTGAATTGAAGTGGAAGAACAATTTGACTTTAATTACATTTAAATTAATTTAAAAAAATGACTTTAATTATATTTGAATTGATAAGAGCATTTGGGTTGAATTACATTAAAATTGTTTTAATAAAAACCATTTGGCTTCATTTATATTCGAATTAAATTTAAAAGAGCAATTAAAATTTAATTAATTTCATAAAAGCAATTTGGTATTATTTACTAGTATTTGAATTGAATTGATAAGAACAATTGGGCTTCAATTATGTTTGAATTGATAAGCACAATCTAGCTTCAAATATTTACATTTGAATAGAATTTGTAAGAACAATTTGGCTTTATTTAGTTTAAATTGAATTAAAAGAGAAAATTTGGTTTCTTTCAGTTTGAATTGAATTAACAGGAACATTTTGGTTTTAGCTTTCATTTACACTAATTGAATGAATGAAAACTATTTGATTTCAACTATTTACACTTTAATTTAATGTAAGAATAATTTGACTTCATTTATGTACATTTGAATTGAATTAATAAGAACTATCTGTGACTTCAATTATCTTTTGCTTTCAGAATTATATTTATGATAGAAATTTTTTTTTTTTATCTTGAAGAGCTTTAATACTATAATTATTAAAAGTGCACAAATTTTAATTCCTTTGCTACACACATATTTTCCGAACGATAAATGAAATTTTTAATAATCTATTTCCTTTCGTTTAATTTAATTTCTTTCTTCGTTAATTTCTTTCTTTGTTCAATTATTTTTTCATAAATAACCATAACATTATAATATTACTTTAATATAAACCAATTTATAGAATTACCTTCTAATAAACCAAAAGAAAAATAAATACAATTTCTGAGAATCATTCTATCTCGCCCTTTCTCTTTTCTGACAAGAACAATGCTGAAAACAATTAGGCATATTATGATTTCGGATATATACTGCGAATGAGAAAATGATTTGGTGTCTGATATATAATGTAAAGTTGCTGTAAAATATTAGAAAATAAAATAATAAACGAATTTAGTTAAATTTTTGTTGATATTTATTGGTATACAAAAGTTGTAGTAGTACTTTATTTACGTCATAATTGAGCCCCTCAATAGGCTACTTTATTTTATTTTAAAACTGGCTCTGATACAGTTCTGAGTTTACAACCATCAATGTTCAACTCCAAAGTCTTGTAGTTTTGAACCCAATCCAGAAGACTAGGGCTTAATTAGCTTTTATAACTAACTAGCTTTCGTGGAGGGCATTTTTGAGGAAACTAATCCGCATTTGCGTTACATGGAGAGAAAAACCACGAAACTTCCCACGGTTATCCCCACAACAAGACTCTAACCCATAATCTGTCTACTACTGCGGATATTTTACGTCAGCACTGTGGTGAGTAAGAGTCGGGTGCAGAATTCATACTCACCAGCCTTCGTTAGGATTCGAGCCTGGGTCACATCACTTCATTGGGAAGCGAGTGCTCTATCCCCTGAGCCACCACAACTCGCACAATGGGCTATTAACAACTGTCTGTGATATTCTTAATGATGATCCGCTGATATGCTATCACAATTTTGATCCCATGCAAAGGGGATAGCTCCCCCACCTTGGTAACCCAATGACTTGGGGTAATTTCGAACACTTCACAGTAGAACAGTTTAACGAAAACGGATACAGTGCTCCCTCGGTGCCTTCGCAGGCTGATCAAAGTGGTCCCCCACTCACTCACTGACCCCATTCAGCGATGCTTAACTTCGATGATCTACTGTGGGACGTCAATGAGCAAAAGATGCACAATTCGTTATTATTTTGTAAACAAACAAAAAATATGATTTCTTAGACCAAAATGAGTTTCAAATAATAGATATGTTTTCTCCCAATCGTGGACTTACGAGGCCTGGGATCAACGAGGCAATCAAAGTGGTACTGGAGTACTCCCTCCTACTACAGCAGTGAGTAGCGTTCTAACTGATGAATTGTTTCTGGAGTGATAAACAACTGGCAATCCTAATCCTCCTCTCTAGAATTTTCCATACATGTTTGATTGGGTTTATATCCTGGGTACATGCTGGCCACTCCAATCAAACGTTTCATTCATCGAAAAGGAAACTGTCTGCTAGCTGATGCGTGGTGTTATCTTTTATAAGAATGAATAATACCATGAATGTATAGTTGAAGTGGTTTCATTTGAAACCTTCTGGGCAGGCTGAATTTTGATCACAAAATTAGCTGCTGCATTAAAAAAAAACTTTTGTTTAAAAATGTAATCTTTTGCTTAAATGATAACTAAAAACCACAATTCTATAGCGTAAGGGACTACAATTGGTCTGAGGATGTTACTCATAGGATCTACTAATGCGTTAATGCCCCATTCATGATAAGGTACAGGTCATTACTGGTCCAGACTATTTATTCGCCTTTGCTAAATCAGACACTTCCATACACATGTGTAATATTTTTAAGTACCACGTATTCGCTAAAGGATTACGCATGGGGACAAATTTTTTTTCTTCTGTTGCATGAGATTTTTTAACAAAGCTTAGATGCTTTCTTACCCCTGATTTCAAATCTGCAATCGGTATCTCCCATTAAGCTGCAGATTTTTTAAATCCCATATTTAGTCTATTTTTTGTCGAAATGTACAAGTTTAAAAACTTTATAACAGGACGTCGCATAAATATGCGACAATCTTCTAGGAGAGTAATGGAACATCATCAAGATTTAAACTGCATAAGAACCCTTGCCTGGAGCAGCTAGGGATGTCTACCCATCATGAGCTGTTTCTTCGTGTGGATTGGGGAAACGCCCCTTGCCGCGAACGACGGCATTTTCGAGCCTGGATTCCATACTATGCAATTAAATGGATTAGATTTTATGCATAGATTGCATGCTATGCGATTTTTAATCCTGAAGCTGCGCCTTTACTTGCGGCTTACTAGGAGCTTGTGGCAACTTTTAAGTAACCTCCTGTTACACGTAACGTTTTTAAACTTGTGTACACTTCGTCAAAAAATAAACTAAAAATGTAATTTTAAAACAAATCCGTAGCTTTAAGGGTAAAACTAAGTTCAGATTGAAATCTCCACTCCGAACTAGGCAAATAAAGTTTAAATGCAGAAAAAATAAATAATTCCGAGTGTTATTTGTCCAGGAAAAGAAGGAGTCTATTACTTCATTTATCTCCATTTGAGATGCTCCTATCTTCTAAAGGTAGCACAGAGCTTCTCTATCAGCTATACACAAACCATAAGTTTGTGGGTATACACAATACCTCCTAGAAAGGAATCAAGCCCCACAACGGGTTANGCTTTCTTCCATCTAGGAGGTATTGGTATACATCACCTCTTTTAAGCGATCCGTTTGATTTCTAATCAGCCGATCATCTCTAAAACGTAGGTCTATCAGATTGAGTTCATGTTGCTTAGACATTATAGAACTGATGTATCAGCTGTTCCGGGGGTTGGAAAGTGTTAGTGAGCAAGGGGTAAACCATCCAAGTAAATAATAAAAATAAAAACGTTTTTGATTGAGACACTAGATTTAAAAGAAAAACCAACGTTATAAACTCTTTTAACGTATCCTTAATTTCAAATTGAATGCCTGTGACACGCCACCTTAGTAGACAAGTACAAAAATGCCAATAAATTCCTACAATTGAGAGGAATCCATTTTTACAATTCATGAATCTCTTCTTAAGGAAGCATTTTTAAGAGCTACAAAGAAAAGTGTATTCTTTATGCTTCATTATGTTTACTTTAAAACTTTTTGCAATTTTTTTCTATGTGTAGAGCTTAATTTGTCTCGCCTTTGCACTTGGGAAGGGACATTGCTGAGATCAACATGCCACGTCTTTGGATATGGGAAGGGACATGGCAGAGATCAATATGTCACGCCTTTAGGCATAGAAAAGGACATTGATCAACGAGTCACATCTTTCGACATGGGAAGGGACATTGGTGAGATCAGCATGTCACATCTTTGGATATGAGAAGAGACATTGCAGAGATCAATATGTCACGCCTTTAGACATAGAAAAGGACATTAAAGAGATCAATATGTCACATCTTTCGACATGGGAAGGGATATTGTAGAGATCAACATGCCAAATCTTTGGACCAGGTAGAGATCAGTATGTCACGTTTTCGGAATTCGTATTATTAGAAAGATTTATTACATAAATCGATATATTTATAATTTTATAAATTCAACTTTCAGAGTTTTGTCTTAAATGCAACATTATCTGAAATATCGAAGAACATATATTCGTCATCTCTGTGAACACAATTCACATAAGTGAAACGGTGTCCACTTTCCGACCAGATTGATACTCAAATTATTATGGGTAATACGGGGCTCAAATTATAAAAACAGTTGTGTTGAAGGACAATGCAGGGTTTAATAGTTTTTCTGACTGTTACAAGCTAATTTGAACGTAATCTTACTGTCAATAGAAGTTTCGAAAATTTTCCAGCTAACTAGAGTGATCAAAGCTCAATTGGAATGCCGTGCCCGCTGTCAATGGAAGTTCAAATCATTTACCGACCGCTACAAGGAGAATTTGTCTCGATATTGAATTATTTGACAGTCGAAATTTTCTCCACTTTTCGACTAGCTAGAGTGCTCAAATTTCAACTGGATATCTGTGTCCGCTGACAATACTACAAGTTACAATTGTTTCTGCTGTATTGAAAGCAAAACTTAACTGTATTTTACTGCAAATCCACAATTTGACCACTATCCAATGTAAACAAAATAACGGACACAAAGTAAAAAATCATTTAATAAAATAAAAAATTAAAAAATGCGTTTTTTTATATACATAGTTTTGATTTTGTCACACTTTAAACAAAAAGGGCGTATGAGTTACAGAAAATATTGGTGTAAAAATAGTTTGTAACTCGTGCTTCGAAACGAAAAAGTGAAAATCGATATTTTCAATAGTTTTTAAAAGTTATCCACTGATATCAAGTTACACCTTCCCCAACCCTCTAGGGGAGAGGTAACTTTGAAATATTAACCATGAACTATGAACCCCTATTTTTTATTGCAGATTCTGATTCTCCGGAAAAAAGTAACCGGATTCTACCCATACGTTAGTATTTTGCTTCACTGAAGGGCTGTAGCCAACAAAAATTAAAATGTATTTTACAATTGGGTAGGTTATGCATTTTGCTTCACAGATAGAATGTAACGGTACAACCTGTTTAAAATAGCGAATCTCGAGACACACCAGATCAAGAACATAAAAACAGTCAAGTTTAAATTTTTTTTGGAAAAAATATTGGAACAGTTTGATTCAATCTTTCAGTCTAATGGGTTTCGAGATACCACTACTTTAAACAACATGCACTTCATTTTAAAATGCATTTCACAATTATGTAGGTTATGCATGTAACCATGAAAATTGAAATAGGGTATAGGGTACAACCTGTTTAAAAAAGCGAATCTCGAGACACACCAGATCAAGAACATAAAAATAGTCAAGTTTCAATTTTTTTTTTCTTTTAAAAATATTGGAACAGTTCGAGATACCGCTACTTTGAACAAATTGTACCTCATTTTAATTTTTGCCCGTAACAGTCCTTCAGTTAAGCAAAATGCTAACGTATAAGTCGAATCAGGTTACTTTTTCTGGAGAATCCAAATCCGCAATGAAAAATAGGATTTCATATTTAAGATTTTAAAATTGTCCCCCCCCCTCCTTCGTCAAGGGCTAGGGTTAGAAGTTCGATTTAGGTATCATTGGATAGATTTCAAAAAAATATTGAATGTTTCTATTTTTTGGAATCGAAGTATATTTTTCGAGATATTTAATCTTTTCCAAAATCACCCCCCCCCAACGTCTTTCGAAAGTGATAAACTCTACGCTTTTCAGGTGCGACGAAAATTTAATTGCTTTCTGCTCTGAATAAGCTAATAAGAACTTCAAAAAACTAAGTATTTAAAATTATTATTTACTTTTATTATCATATATTTTATTTTCTAGGATATTTTAAAATTCCAAAAAGGATTTTCTATGCTTATTCAAAAAACAATGAATAATTAGGCAAAATATTAGTTTTTTTTGCTTCTTACATTATTTTAATTGGCAGAATTTGCTCATATTTCATATCTTGATACACTTGTAAAATTAACAACAGAATTCAAAATGGGGGAGCAGACAGTTGGTTGAATGCAAACCTGTAAAATTAACTACGCTTCATTCAATAAATATAAGCATTTTTCAAATAATAGAGTAACGATCATTTTAAATTCCGAAGTTATTGTTATGTATTAATTAATACAGTCAACAGTTGATAATAATTAGATTGTAATATTAATAACATACCTGGTTATTAGGTTTAATAATTATCATATTCATGAGTGAATTTAATCATATTCATTTCCAGGTATGTTAATTAAACCCCAATTTTAGAGTGCTTTAATTTTTAACTCTCCCCCCCCCCTCACCAATTTGAGATTGGTAGTTTCGTTTTTGAAAGATTGGAAAGCAGCGCCACCACTACAGTTTGTCTAAAGTAAGATATCCTCCAGCCATTCGTCTGGATCCATGGCGGTGATTATGGTAACGAGGTATAACTGTTTCAAGTAGGAGGGTGGGGTCACTGTTTAGGACAGGTTTTTGCTTGGGTCGACGAGAGAAAGTGAATCTTTTTCTTCGGTCTATTGTTTTAGCCCTTGAGTGAAGAGAAGCTACCTTCCCTGAAATGCACTATTCTTGTTTCCATAGCAGCAGACGACCTCAGACTTTGTGGCGAGGGGAATTCTTACCGTAGACAAACCATACATATTCCTGGACCTGAGATGGATTCACGCAACGATTCGCAGCTAATAAGCGGAGACCTTTTTTAAACGTTTTGGCGACTACCTTTTAGAGCAGTCGCAAATGTTAGGGCAACAGGAGAAGTTATTTTCCTTTCAAGTTTAGCCATTTTTATTACTTTTCGCTTGATGTATATTAGACCAGAAGAGCTCTTTTTGAGTTTCCCTCCCGGGAGGAACATCATCGACTTGAGATATGTATTTTTATAAGATCTAATATTTCTTCCCCCCCCCTTTAAATTGATTTTAATAGTGCCTTAATTTACATCAAAGAGCCATTACATTATGACCACTCTCCAACTATAACAATGGACTCGCCCAGGAACGATGTTTTCATGGGGCACATTAGGATCCATAATCCGCATAGAACAATTCCTGACGTCTGTAAGCTACTTGAACATAGTTGCAGACCAGGTTCACCCATTCATGGCAACAGTTTTTCCTGCCGGGGATGGTGTTTACCAACAGGATAATGCACCATGTCATAAGGGTCGAATCGTCGAGGAACATTCCAGTGACTTTCAAGTCATGTCTTGAACCCCAAATTCACCTGACCTTAATCCAATAGAGCATTTGTGGTCCTACTTGGAAAACCAAATTCGTGCTGCCACGCTACCTCCTCGCAATGTGAGGGAATAGCAGGACCAGTTGGTGAGCGCTTGGTACAAAATACCTCAGACTACCTATCAGCACCTTGTGCAATCAATGCCACTGCGGGTGCTAGCAGTTTTGAGGGCTAAAGGTGGTCCTACATGGTATTAGCAGGGTGGTCATAATGTAATGGCTCTTCGGTGTATATTATACTTAAATTATATATGTGTTGATTTTTAAACAACGGCCATGCACGCAAAACCTTTCATTGATTTGTTAAAACTTTGTAACCCGGAAAACTTTCTTATCAATTAATAAACTTATTGACTGTTATGATGCCGGCCATTATTTTAGACTGAATTGACTTTTAATAATTAATTATTTGTGATATTAATCTTTCCTTTCTTTAGATTAATAATTTTAGTTTCTCACTTAGTAGCTTAGATGAATCTTAACTTATCTCTTCTTTCCCTTATGTTGTATCCTAAGTTTAAATCTGTACGATCACGATTGTAATATTAAATAACAGATATAACAATACAGTTAAGTGGCAGTAACTATTAAAAATATTAACGAATAAAAGACATCAATCGCTCATCGATAACTAAAATAATTATAAGAAACGTTGATCGAGTAGAAAATTAATCTTACAATCAAAGGTCAGAACTGGTTTGCATAATATTATAAGTTAGTTCGTTTTAAATAAAAAAAATGCGTCAACCGAGACAGAAGGCCAATGACCTCAAATTAAAATGCTTTCTTTCAAATCCCTTCACAACCGTTTATTGAGTTATATGATTATTTCAAAATGAATTCAGAAAATCGGTATGGTTAAATGATTTCTTAGGAAAAGAAATTAAATCTTTTAAGAAGTTATTCATTTTATTAAAAACAATTGGTTTAATAAGTTTTTAAGAAATTTAAATTAGCTTAAAATCTTTTCTCAGAATATTTGTGTTAAGATTTTGTTTTATATTATTTAATGATGCTAAATCCAACCTCTATCTCATCCCCGGGTAGCAAATTTAAAATCTCAACAAAAAAAAAATTCATAAATAAAAAAATAAATTGGATTTGAATTTTCCAGAAAAATGCTCCGCGATTTGACTAACAGCTCGCCCGCGTTGGCTCGGATAGAGCGATCGCTTTCCAATAAGGTGACCAAGGTTCAAATCCCAACTTGAATGAATTGTGATGAATAATGTATCGTTTAAAATTACTTACATATTTGATCCGAAGCATATTTCTTGAGATTTTTTATCGTTTTACTCCATTTTTGGCAAAAAATCAAAAAATATGTGCAGCCTTTAAGGAAAATCCTACATATATATATATTAATATTTTTCCAACATTAACAAATCACATAAAATTTTCTTTTTACGAAAAGAACCTTAAAAGCACGAGTTTTTTAATCGCAAATTATCACATAAGAAACGTTAAGTATCTCTTTTTAGTTGACAGAATTAAAAACCGCAAAAAAAGTATTACAAGTTATCAATTATTAACTAAATCGCCACCTTAAAATTTTTGATTATGTAAAACTTGTATCACAATAAATAAAACGAACTGTAATTGTATTCACATACATTTTAATTTTAAATTATTTTTATCTCTTCTTTTGTATAGGAAAATATTTTTAAAAAAAATGTGCAACTTTTGACTTTAAGTACAAAAATGTAAAATAATAACTTACTAAAATAAATTTGAATAATTTTTAAGATAAATTTAGTAAACGACCAAAAATAAGTTAAAGAGTTTTTTAGGGATGATATACTAACTGTCCTCAGGTAAAATTATTAAATGGTAAGTTGCTCGAAGGAAAAAATTTTCTTAGAAAAGTGAAGATTTGCGAAATTTCCTTTTATATTAAATAAAGTCTCTCTCTTCAATCCTTGAAACTCACTTCCCAAGATAAGTATATATTTTTAAAATAAAATAAGGAAGGAAAGCCGTGGAGGCTCAAGTGATAGAGCACTTGCCCCTTAATGAGGTTAGCCGGGTTCGAATCCCAGCATTGGCAGGTCAATACCAATTCTCCACGCGTCTTGCAACGCCCAAAGCGCTGATATAAAATATCCTATGTGGCAGATGGATTATGTGTTAGAGTCTCCTTGCCATCAGGCAAACCGTGGGAGGTTCCACCAAAAGCTCTTCACGAAGACAATTTCTCCAAATACTTGTCTTCTGGCTTGGGTTCAAAATTGCAAGACATTTTTCTTAAACACGCATTTTGAACTGTGTTCATTTTTCTTAATCACGCCATTTGAGCTGTATCCAAAATAACTAGCTATTACACATATCCTAGATCAGTGATGCCCAAAGTGTGGTACGCGTACCGCCAGGAATACGGGAACAGTTTAGAAGGAGTACGCGTTCTTATGCGAAATGTCTTGGAACAAACGAAAATTTGAAAAAAATTTCTTTCAAAACAGAGCTAGCAATGAAAGCTTACGATTATGTATTTTTCTATTGGCTATTTTTTGCAGAGTTAACAGTTAATAATTAGTGGTGTCAACAGCCAGGGGTGATTTTTTACTTATGTGTCATTTTTTTGTAGTAAAAAATGCATTAATTTTTTTATTAGTGGTACACAGCGTTACGAAAAATTTAGAAAGGGTAAACAGAAGTCATAAGTTTGGGAAACACTGTCGTAGATGAAGAATTGTACAACAATTAAAAACGCGTAATACTCGAATATAAGTTCTAAAATGGCGTTCAGGTAAATACGAAACTTCACCCTCGTTAGCAAATACTGCCTGATCGAGAAAAAAAATTAATTGGTTTTTAAGACTAATGGACCGAAACGACATTACTTTCTGGTCCCCCTAATAATTCAGAATTATTAAACAAGCTTTGTAATTTTATTGGAAACTAAAATTAGGTGACTGGACTGTGTAAGGGTCAGGGAACTGGCCTTGTACCGGAAAGGTTCTGGGTCCGAATCCCGGATGTTCTTGTTGCTTGGATCTTCTTTCATTTAATGTACTATCCTTCTTTACTGTGGGAGCAACGTTGGTCCACAACGTATGGTGCCCCTGAAATCAGCCCTGTAAAATGTCCGAATTGAAGAAATGTTAACGCAGGTGGGCATTGGAAATAAATAAAAAAAATATATTAGTAAACTATTTTTGTGTCAAAGAGGATATTTTATTTTCAGTCAAGAAAACACAATATGACATCAATATTAAGCTCATTTTAATTGAAAAAAGCAGATGTGATTTTCGTTGTTTGGTCTGCTTAAAATAACTATTTGTAGAATAAGTATTAACATTATCATAGAAAATCGCCAGCTGGGAATGATAAACATCTATAATTGAAACAAATGATTTAAAGTTATTACAGCTAATTTTATATCAAGTATTAAACTTATTTTTTATAGGAATATCAATTTATCATTATCATTGGCATAACAACCCGGGATGGACCCTGATCTTTTCTTTCAGGATCTGTTCACAGCAACGGTTCATCAGTTTTCCCAGTTCAGTAGGAAGAAGTCGGACCACCTGAGTTTGGGCCTTTTCCTTGGAATTTCAGTTTATGGTCTTTCAATTGTGTTTTTCGAATTATCTGTCACGCATTTTAATTTAAACTAGATTTCTTCGCAGAAATAATGATATTTTTTCCAAGTTACAATTATGAGGTACAGTTCCAAAATATAAATTGATCACTAGAGCTCATCCAAAAAAATTTATTTCAAAACTTACATTTCTGAGAAGATGTTCTATAATACATAAATAAAGGGGATTATAAAATAAGTTAACCATTTCCACAAGAGAGGATAAAAATTTAAATTTTAGTACAAAATCTTAAAAAAAAAAATAAAAAATATCAGAATTTTAAATAGAATATAGAAAAGAAGTTCAATAGTACATTAATGAAGGGAAAAAAGATAATAAAAAATTTATTTTTAGATGAGCACTACTACAAAAGGATTAAAGTTATGGTGTTTATTTAAAAATTAATTGCTACTTCTTTTAGAATTATTTTATAACTATGTGTTGCACTACTCACTAACTCATATTACAGAAAAACAATTATTTTAAGTCTATAATACTCCAAGTTAAATTAAGTCTTCCAATTTTTTTGCCTTCAATAATTCAGCTCTTTGGTAGAAATATTAAATTTTAAAATTAATTTTTCTATTATCAATTTTACTATAGAACACCCTTTCAAATAGATAGACTTTGAGTAATAATAATTTTTTCTCTCCACATAAGCAGGACCCATCTTATTGATCAGTTTAACATTTATTATATAATGCTAATTTGTACTAAGTTAGTATGATGACATAATTCTAATTTTTGTTTTGTTGAATACAACATTCCTGCTAAACAATTTGATTGCTAATAATTTTTTCTCCCCACATAAGCAGAATCCACCTTATTGATCAGTTTTACATTTAAAAAATTTGAATATAATGAAAATTTGTCCCACGTATGATGACATAACTCTAATTTTTATTTTATTTAATACAACATTACTTTGAGATAAAATACATTTTATTGAAAATAATAAAAGTTTAATTTAAAAAATAAATTTTTAGAAAAGAAATAATATAAAATCATGAAATTGCAGATAAAAAAAATACATTTATTTTTCTTCTTCTTCAGCATTATTTACAACTTCTAAAAACGAGTTTATAGTAGGATCAGTATTCTTTAATAAACACATTTCTTCAGTAAACATAGGACATTCTGGATTTCTAATGACTAATACAATTTGTAAGCCTGCCTCTTTAGCAGCAAAGAGTTCTGCAAAAATATATAGGTTGTTGTATATCAATTAAACAATAGTAAAGCACTTTTTAGATAAATTAATACAAAAAAAACATTTAAATTAATCTCTATTATAACATTAAAGTACAAAAAGATTGTACTATAGTTGAGTGATGCATTGCTAAACAATAATATTTTAAAATATACTCTCTGTTACATTGTGAATACCATGTCTTATAATAAATATCCAATCAATATTGCTCAAGTTAATATAATAATTATTGCTGCCATACAAAGGTATGACAATAATTACTGACTATATTTTTGTGAGTCTCATTAAATGTTTCCATATCATTCGATAAACCACCAATTTTTACCATTACTATATTGAGTCAATGTCATTGGCCAGTTAACCCTTCTTTACATAGTGTTAATTTGCTGCGAGGAGGCATAATAAATGCATTGGATATGTAAGTGTGTTGCTATATTTTCCTATTACTCACTGCCATTTTCTTAATAACATTAAAAAAGTTATTTATGAATATTTTTTTTAAAAATTTGGACAACAAAAAATAGTTTCCAATATAAAAATATTCTAAACTAACTAATTTGAAAAACATCCCAATAATACGCTGCAAAATATTGATATTTTCTAATAGCATAATATCACTTAGCACAAGACTATAATCATATTGTCAATAAGAAATGTGTTAAAATTATATAGTTTTCCAAATTTTTAGACCTTACAAGTTATTATGGACTTTTTTTACACAAAAATTATCTTAATATACATTTAGAATAAGATTATTTTTCGTTTATGGATAACATCAGTTTCGTTATAATTCAGTGTTTTTACTCATTTTTAGATATAATCAAAACTCAACAATATGAAAAAAAGACACTCCTGAAACAATCATCATAATAGCAACAAAAAAATTCTCTACCTTTTACATATATAGTGTGCCCTTGATGTAACAAAACATTTTTGCATATTAAAATTATGATTTCAATTTCTGAAGATTTTTACCTGTATTTTTAAACATTTATTTATAAACCATTCCTTAAATATTTTAAAATCATGATAGCTAAATTCTCCCTTCAAAGCACATGGTATTATGTTAGAGATGTAGCTAAGTAAGAATTTGACTTAAGTTCAGTCCTCCCCTGCCTCTCAAAATTTTATTTTTCAGGATCAAAAATATCACATACACACAGACATATATGTGAGACACAATAAAAAATGAAAAAATTACTAAGAAAAATTAAGAATTTATGATTTATTAAGTTTTATTAACTGTGCATAATCTGCAAGTACATAAAACCTGTAATATATATACATATATGTAGATATATGGGTGATTCTCACGAAACATGACAATTCGGATCAAAAAATTTCTTCAAATTTGAAGTCTTCAAAATAATCTAAAAATTCTTTTGTATACTTCTTTAGCTACATTTATTAATATCTTATAGACAGCAGTGTAGTTTATTGACATTTGCTCGAGAAAAAAATAAAATAGAAATTCACCAAATCTTGAATGCCAGGAAAATGACATATTACCTTAGAAGTTTAAAAAAACAGTAATTTTAAGTTAATAGTAAGTAACTCAACTTAAGCCTTTATGTTGGATGGACCATAAATTGCTCCAATTAATTCTTCTATGTATTAGATTTTGGAGCAAGGGACAGTGAATTTCATGTTTCGTGAGAATCACCCATATACATATGTAAGTGTATATGTGCGTATATGAAATAGATGGTCAAACACTTTCTACAAAAATATTTGTGTCCAAATATTCTTAGCCCCAAATATTGTGTACCCAGCTATGTGCCTGCACATAGAATTAAGCCTTTCTAACGCTAACAACCCAAGACCACATGGATGTGATTCCAATAAGGAATTCTCGTTTTACAATTCGTATTAGTACATACACTCTTTGTTGGAAATATTTTATGTGTTATGCAAATCAACTGAAAATCAAATGTTCTTTGAAAGTTATAATTCATATGGTGGCAACATCTCTAAATAAAATGTATTATATAAGCCTATTTGATGGACAGAGAAGGAGATCAGTGCAGCAGAAAGACGAACACAGTAGTATGTGACTGTGGGTTCGTTTAAGATTTTAAAAATAATTATGATGCTAATTTAAATCACTGTAAATGCTGATGTGCAAGAAAAACCCACACCTGTAATGTTTTTAATTAATGGCAAAGTATGCATTTTGCATTATACAATAAATGCTGTTTTTGATCTTCAAGCTTTGTCATGTTTTAGACTCTGCATAGAAAGAACTATAGCTGGACCTCTATTTAACGAAGTTGCTAAATTCCGAAAATGAGTTCGTTACATGGAAAATTCGTTAAATAGAAAATTACCTTTTGATATACTTACACATGAAACAGGTTTTAAATTCATAAACACTGGACATAATTAAATAGCAAATTGATTCACCTTTATCTTGTAAACTACTATCTACTATTTATTTTATAAATCTTAGCCAAAAACAAAATTTGCATGGAAAGCAAGAATAGAGCAAAACATTATCCAGTGTTACACTATCATGCTACATACATTTTAAACTAAAAAAAGCTAAATTTATGTATAAAATTATAGCTGTATTTATTTGTTGTATAAAATTAGTACTGCAAAGTGATTTTAAACATATATTACCACATGCATTCTCAAATTTAATTATTGCTGATAAAATCCGTTAATTTCGTCTGAGTTTCTTGTTTGAAATGCAAACAAAAAGGGAAAGGTATTTTAGTGCTTTCTCTAAAAGTTAAGGGGGCATTGAAAATCAATTCAAGGTCATTTCCTCTATAAAATGCGTTAACAAGTTTGAAATGTTCTGAAATATTTTGGAAAATAGGGAAAGTGGATCTCAAAGAAAATTTCGTTAAATAGAAAATTCACTTAGCTATTTGGAAATTATTTTACGAAGAAATTTCTAAAATGTTCTTGGTTCTTAGCAAATTGAAGTTCGTTAATTCGCAAATTGAAGTCCGTGAAGTTCAAATTTGCAAAATTGAAGTTCGTTAAATAGAAGTCTGACTGAAATTATATTCTTTAGCAGCTATAAAGTCAGACGGTGTGGTCCTGAGAAAGTGCTTCTTTCTCCTTCTGCCGGTCCCGAAACTATAGTAAGCAAGAGATTGCTTTGTTTTGAAAAAGTTGTATGAATAATCCATTCCCAAAAAATTTGATATTTAAGACATGGATGCACATATAAGATGTCACATCAATAAAATAGCAAAGAATTTGTTAATTTAAGAAATTTAAAAGAACCTTAGATTTACAATGAGTTAGCTACTCTGGATGATAATGTGCTAGATAAAAGATTAGAAAGAATTGGAAATAATAAGAGAGATTACAGAATAAGACAAAACAGAAGAACTTGAGCAAGACGTAAATTAAAATATAAATCTTTTTAAAATCTAGTTTAAATGATCATTTGAAAAATTTAAGAATTAAGAAACCAAAGTAAACAAAACACGAATAATTTCCTCTACTTTGAACAAATAAACATTAAAACCAAAAGAGTGACATAATGCATTTATTATCTACAAATCTTTATTTATAGTTATAAATTTGATTAAAAATTATAAGTTCTAATATCATTTAAAAAAGCATGAATATCATTAAAAATATAATTTTAAGAAATATCCATTGTTAAACAGAAGCTTATGATTAACTAAATTTTATGTAAAAGTAAAATTCTTCACTTTTCTTCAAAGGTAGAATGCAGTTTACTTTAAATATTATTCCCAAAATTTCCAAAACATCAGTACCTCTGCATGATACTTTTTAATATAATTGTATTAATTATTGGAATTTAATAAAAGGTTTAAAAAGAAAAGTCTAATCCAAAAAGCAAAACAATTTAACAAAAAAAATAGGCTCTTAAGATAGCATAAATGGCAATCAAAGCAAAGATAAATAGTAAAAATTAGCTATAAAACTATATAATTATCAACTTAAAATAACAGTAGTCTTTTTCAAAATAAAAAACACATTGATATTGATTTTGAAAGGATCTATTAAAGTATGACAATATAGATATATTTTTAAATACTGCATTTTGATTATTTAGAATATTTGATGCTTGAAATGCTTTAGACCTTGATATTTGCAAGACGGCCTAATTTTAAAATAAAGAATAATTACATTTAATGAGATTTTAAAATAATTACACCCCAATTAAACTGAATCTATACGCAATGAACTAAGAATAAAATTTTGTTAAGATTTTTCTTTTTAAAATAATAATTTAAAAATATAGAATACCCAAATTACAAAATTTTAATATATATTTCCAGTGTTTAGATAAAATTAATCAATAACTTTCAAATCTAGCATAAAGAAAAAAAAACTTTTTTTTATTGAGTACACACTTTTCTTATTGACAACACAATTATATGTACAAACTTAAACAGATTTAAAATTTATTGTTATTATTTACTTATTATTTTTTTTACCTTTGGGGCGATCAGAGAAAAAAACCACTTCATTTGGTGACTTCCCAATTGTTTGACAAATTTTTGAGTAACTTTCTGCATCAAGTTTTGATCCAACTTTGGTATCAAAGTTTCCAGCAATGTACTGAAAATAACACAATTACAGGAAATTATTAATTTTTAAATTAAATAAAATATAATAAAAACCTTCAATTAAATTATATGCATACATAAATTTTTTAATTAATATTTCTAAAGTAATCATTATAAAAAAAATCATGCATTTTTATTAGTTTACTAAAGTTTGCATAAATTTCATGCAAATACAAGCAGCTGAATTCCTGAGGATTCCTTTAAACACTTAATTGGGTATAAAAACTTAAGATTTTTAAGAAAATTACAGTAAAATAAAAAACTATAGTTAACACTCTTTTAGGCGTTAGAAATGCAACTACAATTCGAGAAATATGACTTTATTTATTTAACATAGAAATTACATTTAAAAACCAGTTCACTCTAAAACACTTTATTGTTAAAGAAAATAAATTTGAAAACTTTATCAAAATCCAGCTAAAACAAATAAAGGTTTTGAGGTATACATTGCAAAAATCTTTTGCAGTTTTTAAATAATATAAGAGAATAATTTAATTAAATTAAGATCAAGAAAATTTTCGCACAAAACTCAGACTTGATTTATGATAGATTATTTAGGTGATGGTGAGTAAATGAGCTTATCAAAAGGAAAGAAAGACAATCAAACAAATTTGATTTCTCATTCACATTGGATAATGATGATTTTTTCAATTTTAAAATGCTTTTCTTTACATAAGTATATAAAAGTAGAGATACTAATTAGTAATGAATCTTTAAATTTTCTTGAAAAAAATTTTGTTCAATAAGTATAGTACAAGATTGCATAAATACGGCACTAAATTCTCAAATAATTAATTTATTTAAAAACTTACAATGAAAATTGCCATAACAGGATTTAAAAGAAGTAATCTTTAACTAAATTTTAGAAAACAAATCAGTTGCAAAAACAAATAAAAATACTTTTGAAAATAAGTATGAACAATTATCTAAACTAAACTCAGTGGCACGACAGTCCATAGAGGGCCAAAGCCTACCGTGCCCTTCTCAGCTTTCTTGGCCTTGGGCTCTGGGGTGCAGGAGCGGATGTTCTGGTCACGTGGTCAGCCAAATGCGGAACCCCCAGTGTTTAGTTCCCAAGCATGCTTGGTACTCATTTATTGACCCACCGAAGGGATGAAAGGCTGAGTCAACCTTGCCCGGCCCAAAAATCGAATTCAGGACCTGCGGCACGGGAGCGCGAAAAGCTACCACTCAGCCACCAGGCGTCCAGCAATTATATACAAATATAAAAAATGCATCCAAATGTATATTTTATCAAAAATGTATATTTTTTTATTATAGAACTCTGTCAGACAAAATTACCTTCCTTAAATCTCCATAAACACTTCGTCCAAACAGCATGCACTGAGATTGAACACTTCCATTTGAATAAATGTAAATATCTTTCACTTGACTTTTCCAGATTTTGAAAGCATCAACTACGTCAGGATATAAACTGCAATAAAAAATTATGGTTAGATTCCTAAATAAGTTTGATAATTTTCAAAAATTTACAGGGTGTTTTCATGCAGTATTTATATCATAACAAATGCAAAACAAAGAAAAAATTCTTGAGTTTTATAATTTATTGCAGTATTATGCAAATGGTTATAAAGCTTATATATTAAAAAAATAAGAAAAAAATATCCCAGTGAAATAAAATAAAAAAATTTTAAAATTACAAAGTGCATTTCCGGCACATTGGAGATAAGCTAGTCTTTTATGATGAGAACCTTCTTATTCTAGAATAAATATTGCAATAACTTTCAATCGATAGTGGTCAGTATCAATATAAATCTTACAGAATAAACAATCTGTAATAAACTAGAAAACATAACTTCAACAATAATTTAAGGAAGCTTTCTCAAAGTGGGGAAAACTTCTGTTATTGCAATTTTAAGTGGTTTTATGTGAATTTTTTCCCACTTCTTTTTGCTTTATGTTACATTTGCTTTGCTGAACAAAAACTAAAGAAATTAGAAACTTGTAATTATGAAATTAGGTAGAAAAAAATACAGGGAGGGCAAAAGAGTAAAAAAAAATAAAGATTCGATAATTTGGAGAAATATTAACTGTTAAACTTGATAAAAAGAAAAAATGAAAACATGTGCGGTGAATCTGTAACCTTCTGAAATGCAACTACAATGTTAAAATTTGATATGCTAAAAAGTTATTTTTATTTTTGAACATAATGCAAACTTTGTTTCAAAATTCTAATCTGTTCAATAGTTAGTGGAAAATTAAGTGCTTTTTTGCAATTTTTTCCTTAAATATTAACTATTTAACCAATGTTATAGAAAATTTATCCTTTCCTCACTATGTCTTTATTTTTTTACTTTTTAAGTTCACGCTTGAGTAGGTGTCAATCAAAAGTAGCACAGAAAAATTAAGAGATAACATATTACCAGATATAAATCTCATCATTTGTGGTGGAATTTTTAATAAGAAAGAAAGAAAGTAAATTAAATCGTCAAGATGTAAATTTACTTCTCATTTATTTCTTCATATTGTGTCTCACAATCTACATTCCTTTTTATTTACAAGTACTAATGATTATTTCTCAAAATGAGATAATTGTCAATTTTGTTATGATTAAAAAAGTGTAATCATTGTATCATTTGAAAACAGAATTTTCTGTGTTTTTGGAAAAATATTAAAGAGTAAGTAAAAAACAAAAACAATGATGAATGAGATGCAATTATGGGGGTTGGTGAGAGGAGTGAGCAGGAGGTGAAGCCTCCTAGTAATAAAAAAAGTGCAAAAATAGGAACAGTTCATTTTCACCTAGGCAAAATAATAATGCATAATATATTATCTACAGTGTGAAAGTATATAAATGATATTTAAAAATTCAAATTACAAGTTTATATAATAAACAACATCTAGAATTTTTTCTTTCTATAATTGGAAATGGTGATAAAAGCCATAGATATACAAATACATCTTTGATTTGGATATAAAAATCAATATATACAAATCAAAGATATACAAATTAAACATAATCAATAAAATAACAGATAACTATAGTTTTATGCAATATATTATGCCCTTCTTGCTGAAAAATTGATACACTAGTACCTCAATTATCTGGGGTAATGCATTTATTTTTCTTGGCAAAGAAAAAAAAAAGAAGGGATGTTTTGTCCTTACTAAAATTGTTTAACTTAATTTAGAGTTGCAGTGCAGTTCTAGCAAATTGTAGTTGCAGTTTTATTTATGCAGTAAATGTTCAAATGACAAAATTAATTTGACAAATTTGCTGTTTACTTAAATTAAAATAAATACACAAATAACTACAATCAATAGTTAATGACATCATTAAATATCCATAAGCATTCGTAATCTCTGGATATAAAGTTTACATAAAAAATTAGTTTACATAAAAAATTAACTCTGTTCCAAACTAGATTTGTATAATTTATGTAAAAACTGAATTGTTATTTAATAAATTATTATTATTAAAATGAATAAAAAAAAAATTTTCTTAAAGTGTAACCGCTACATTAATTTAGCTTTTTAAATTATAATACTTAACTTTTTTAAAACACATTTGGTTTTTCTAAAAAGAGTAAAAAAAGGGGTAGATAAATTTTGGAGAGCCAAAAATAGTTCATAGCTACTCTCTTCTACACAAATTGTAGACATAAAATATTTAGTTAATACATTAATGAAAAAAGTAATTTCGAACCGAGATGGTTTTAATAAAAACTATACTTTCATCAATTTTGTTTACAGAGACTTAAATTTAACAGGTTTAATTTGCAGTAAAGATATACATTGAATAAAAAAATTTAAAATTTATTTATAGAATTGTTTAAAGACAACATGTAACTCATATTGAAAACAAAATAATTTTAATCTGAGTTAGTTGTACTAAGTTTCTATTAATTTGTTGTAAAAGTCACCCTATTAATTTGTTATGGTATTAGTCTTTTTTTTATAGTTGAACTGTTCTTTTAATCAATTTTTTTTCCAGAAATATCTTTTTAATTAGAAATAAAAGTGAAACTTTTTTTGCTACATTTTCTATTGCATTTATATTTTCTATAGAAAATTAAAATGATACATAAAGTGAAATGACAAAAAATGTGAACTGCTTCAGGAGATTTAATAAAATTGTCTCATCTGAGAAAAAAGAAAGAAAAAAGAATCTGATTCAAATTAATTTGAAATTAACCAGTTTTTCACTTAAATGGATGGCGTGGTAATTGGAAAATTGAACAGACTTAATATGGTGTATTGTGAAATTGTGCTTACAAATTTTAACATGAAAATTATACACAAATAATTTTTAAAAACCTTTTCTTTTTGGGGGGAAAAGGTGTTTGAAATTTAAATTTTTTTTTTTAAAAAAGAATATAATTTAAGCACAAAATTAGCACGCATCAGGATGATGATACCCAGATAATTTAGGATCTACTGCAACCACACAAAGTTAATTTTCTAATCCATACTGTCCAACTAATTCACCCTTGGTAAATCCATCCATCCAGACTAAACCTTGAAGTTCTTTAACAGCAGCTGACTTTTGATCACTTTGAATTTCATTCTTTAATTTATTAATAGTGTCTTCCTGAATTTTTGAAACATCTTTACATTTTACATCACTATTTTCATCATGGAGGGCAGTTTGTTTTTCTTCATTATTCTGACAAAAAATAAATAAATAAATAAAATGAAATAAAATTATAAATTGAAATATTGTAAATTATACAAGTAAAATGGGCACTTACAAAAAATTTATATTTAAAAATAAGTATATTATTGGCTACCTTTAAATTTTGCTACAATGAGCATAATTTTCATCTGCAATAAATTAATACGCTCAAAAAAACAACAACATAAAACTGTATATTCTTAGATAATAATCTAGCAGTTAAACTTTAGTCACTAAAATAAATTATTTAGTGGAAGAATAGTTGGAAAAATTCAAGATAATTAAGATTATGCTGGTCATGTATGTAGTATCCACTCAAACACACTATTCGGTTGTAAAAAATTAATATACTTTTAAAAAAACAACGATCTAAATCTAATTGGTAAATTTCAGTCATCAAAATGAATTATTTGTTGGAAGAAAAGTTGTTAAAACACATAATAACAATTATTTGGCCAGTCAAAGATTCAGTATCAACTCAAACGAGCTATTCTGAGGTAAAATAAATTCACTTAAAAAACGATATAATGGAATTTCATGGATAAAAAGCAAAATGATAAATTTTAATCACCGAAATGAATTATATAGTGGAAGAATAGGTGAAAAAACACCGAATAATTAGTATTTGGTCAGCTAAATACTCAGTATCCACTCAAACACACTATATACTGAAGCAATTTTCTCCCTATCTTACTAAAAAATAAAAACTTACACATAGTTGAATTGAAATGCTCTAATTTTCCAAATATCTTCTGTGTTAATCTAAAATATGTATAGCAGATCGAGTAAGAAAGAGTTATTTGTTATTAAGGTCTAATTAAAAAAAATTATCTCAATTATTATTTTTGATTATATAAGTCTTAAGTTCTGGTGGATGATGTGAAATGTATATTTTCATAATGATTTAGGAATCTAAAAAATATCCTGATTTCATTTCCGCCCAGGAAAATTTAACAGGTTCCGAAAGCTAATTTTTTAACCAGCAATAATTATATTTGTACCCAATCAGTGAGTGATAATTTTTTCAATATTTCAGTTGCGTATATGAACTTATTTACAAAAAATGCCAATGAAAAATAATAACATTTTTTGAACAAATATTTTTTCAGTAACAATGATGAAAAAAACATGAAATGGATATTCATTTATAAAAAATTTCTTAAGTATTTCACATCAAGCTTTTCAATTCAAAATAAAATGATTGAATTCAAGAATACAAAATTACGCTTCGCTTATAAATATTTTAAAAATTTCTAAAAAAAAATTTTTTTCAACCATAATTTATATTATTTTATTTATTTTCAGCATATGTATACACAAAGAATGAATTCGAAGCATTAAATGTTTTATTCTTCACATTAAATATTTTTTTAATAATTAGCAGTGGTTTTTCTTTGGTAAGTAGCTGCTAATGATTTTTTAAGTAGCTTAATGATTTTCATCGGGCCCTGGTTCATCGGGCTAAAAGAAGCTCAATTATTTATGGTTCCATAGCCGAAAAAAAAAAAATTTGGAACTGCTGCCCTAGTGAAGTAGAACCAGCAGGCTTCCTATGACTATGATGGTTGCCATGCCAATAATGTATATGCCTCTCTGAGTCATGTTTTAGATTAGAAACAAGTCTCTTACTGTTGTGCTGAATAAAGTGTGTGAATCAAGACAGTTAATTAAGAGATCCCTCAAATGACTATTTAACCATAGAAAATCCCATAACTTTGGAACAAATATTTGCAGCAGGCAGGGTTGGGTTTTTGCCGTCAAAAACTGGCTTTTGACATGACAGTGGTAAAAACCGTGTTTTTACCGGTAAAAACTGTCAAAAACCTACTGTTTTCTTAAATTTATGGCATATGGCGGACAATATATTATTTTCACATAATTGCCTTTATCAGAATGTTGTAAATGATTGCTATTGATTTTGCAACTATACATATATTCTTATAGAAGGATATACATTCATACAGTAATATTGTAATATACTTATTGAAAATAGTGATACTTACTTTTATCATTATAGCTTGATTTGCAAATGATTCAAAATTTTGCACTTCTTGATTGTTAGAAATAAACAAACAAGCATAAAAGCTTGGAACTATTAATAAATTCAAGAACTAAAAAGAAGAATTTAAAATTTGGCATTTCTTAAATATTAGAAATAAACTAAAATAAACTTTCAAAACTTGGTAAGTACTAACAAACTCTAAGTCAAGAATTACTGCTATTTTGTCAAGTTAAAAGCTTTTATTCAGTTGAAAAAGCGTATTAAGCAAAACTTAATTACAAACAAAATTACATGTTCAGTAGTCGGGGTCACTGTGCCGAAGCATACGATAGCAGGTGACTAATTTTGCGCATTTTTCATTGCCCAGTCGATTTCTGAGTTTAGTATGGATGAGTCCAAAATTCGAGAAGATTCTGTCAATGGAAGCCTGTCATTGAGGATAATGATAACAAAAGGTTATTGCAATGTTGCAAGGGAACTCTAAAAGGATTTCCCAGGATTTTTCATGTCTCATTTTTGTGTAAAATATTGAAAACAAAAATGATAAGAACAGTTTATTTTATGAGGCTTTCTCTTTATGTGTACATGTGTTTCTCAAAGCAAGATTTTATGAATGAAAGTAATCAATCTTGACATTCTTCAGTAATGTAATATGCCAAACAAAGTAATGCTTGGAAATGTTGAAAATTTTGTTTAGTATCCTAATATTTTACTTCAAATAGTATGTTTTGATATAAACATGTTGGGGAAATGCAAGAATCTGTTCTTAAATCAGGGTGGCCACTCAAATCAGATTTCAAATTTCCCTGATTTTTCCAGATAAAAATCTTAAAATTTCCAGGTTTTTGTTTCTTTTTTCTTATAAAGTGTACGATGTGTACAAGAAAAGTGTCTTTATTATAAAATATTTTATTCAAAATGTTTTTTTTTTAACATATCATCTTGAAAAAAAAAAATTAATTTGACAATTTGGCAAGATTTTTTTATTTATTTTTCAAATGTTTTCGTACAAAATTTTGAATCAAAAATCATATATTGACCAACAAAAGAGTAAAATGAAATATTAATATATAGTTGGTTCTTACAAAATTTTTTTTTTAATATATGTTATAAAAGGTTAAAATGAAATAGAAAAAATTAGCATTAATGCAACAATTGTAACAATTTATTGACAAACATTACTGCTAGCGATTGTAAAAAAAATGTGCGATTGGTTGGTTTGCTGAGAAAAAATAATTCACAGATTTCTTTGAATGGGAGTAGAAAAGTTTTCAGAAAAAGAGTGCAATATAAAATCTATTATTATTAAATTATAACCAAAGATTTTTGGAGAATTTTATAAAGTTAAAAATACAAAAACATTTCGTCAAAATAGAAAAAAAAAATTACCGCCAAAGTATCGGAACAAACTTGAGCCATAAATGGATTCAGCCCAAGGACAGAATTTAAAAACAGAAGCTAATATCCTATTCCCTTTTTCCATCTCCACCAGAATCTTTCCTAAATTGCACAGTCCCATAGCGGTCAAAGGTTTCTGCATTCGTTTAGCAACCGTGGGAGAATTTTATGTGGTATTCTAGTTTGACAGAGCTGTAATGGAGCAAATTTTGATGCAAGCAAAGTATCACTAAGTTGATGATATTTCAATGGTTTGGCGATACATTTCCGTTAAAAAAAGTGGGTATAATGGATGAAATAATTTAAATTAATTAATTAAATTAATTAATTAGCTTAAGAAAATTAGTAAATAATTTAAATTAGTGAAATTAAAAAAATTATCAAAGAAAGAATTTCCAGCTTTTCTTTAAAATTCCCTGATTTTCCAGGTTTTTATCCAAATTTCCCTGATATTTCCAGGTTTTTTCCAGTATAAAAAAAATTCCCTGATAATTCCAGGTTTTCAAGGTTTTCCAGGTGGGTGGCCACCTTGTAAATATCTTTTAACAACTTTTTTTCTAATTTTATAGCCCAAAATTAATTAATTTTAAATTATAAGCAGTTAAACTCAAATAAAAATACTGTTTTACCAAAACTATGGGTTTTTGACGTTCTTGACAGAGGGTTTTTTGACATGACGGTAAAAACCGTGGTAATAACCGGTAAAAACCGTCATGTGTCAAAAACTTGCCAATCCTGGCAGCAGGTATTATATTTTATGTAGCAGTTGGTAATGATTAAGCTATCATTGAATATCACAAAATTAATATTTTTTTAACACAATCAAATATAGCTTACCATAAATATTAATTCTTTCACAACTTTTTGAACTTCTACATCATTCCAATGGTTAACAATATAGTTTTGAATATTCTGAATTAGGTACTTATGTAAGTCTTTCTGAAAAAAAAAGTGTGTATATTATATATATATATATAGTAAAAAATTATTTTACAGCAACTAATAAGATACATTGTTCTCCTTAAGCATTTCTAGAAGGGAGTTTAACCCTTCCTGCACTTTGATCCCTATAAATGCTAATTCACTGTTTAAATAATAATTGCACACTGGTAAAATTATCTGTGTTAATATGTTGAATTATGATTATTATTAAAAATATTTACTTCGTTAAAATTATTCTCAACTCAATAAACTTTTATTAAGTATCTTTTTTTTCAGGGGGGAGGGACATAAATAAATTTTTAATTGTTTTAATTTTTAAAATTATGCTTTAAATAAATAATTATTTTTCTTAAATGGAACTTTTACTGTTCATTTTCTCATAATTTTCAGTTTAAATTATATAACAATCTTTTGAAGATGTTCAATTAAAAGTTTTTAGTAGTAGTTATTTAGTTAATTAGTTGGATAATGGGTGAGTTTTTGAAATATGCACATAAAATAATATAAGACGGTATTTTAAAAATTCTTGAAGGTTAAATTCAGTTATTACATAATATTACACATTTTGATAAATTTTTTTAATAAGTTGAAAGATTGCCCTTGTGCCCTTTCAAAACTTATAGTGTCTTTTCTGAGAGGCAGCAACCTCCACTTTTTACTTCTATGGATAACTCTTTAATATATATCTATATAGCACAATAAAGACAAAAAGACTAAAAAAGAAAAGAGAGAAAAACAAAGAAAAATATTATACATAAATATATGCATTATTTTTCTTAATTTTAATGATGCATATATATACTACCCTACAATAATTGAAAAAACACTTTCAGTTTTTGACATTTTTTAAAATTTCTCAAGAAATATTGTAACTTTATATTAAATATTGTAACTGTAAAAGTGCTTGTTCATGTGATTTTTCATACTTCGCAATAAGATTTAAAACTTTCAGAGGTTTAGAAGACCTACAATAAATTATGAAAGAAAATAAGTACTTTAGAAAAATCAAGCAAAAAAACTTGTAACTTGTATCAATAACTTTGTTATTTTCAATAACTGCATTAAGTTTCATAAACCTATAGTAAATATTTAAGAGAATATGGACATCTTTAATAAAAAATTAATTTTATCACCTTAAATTTTTTTGCTATAGCTTCATTAATATTTAAGGCAATTAAAAAAATGTTTGGGGAAGATTAAGATTAATTACAAAATTGTTGATTTAAAATTTTAACAAAATTTGTTAAAAACTGCACATGCACAGAAAAAATTTAAAAAAAAGTTTTCTCATAATATTGCAGGGAATCGTATTTGGCAACTAACAATAAAATCTCTATTTGAATATCCTAAAAGTTTTTTAAAAAATTCAAACAAATTTTTAAGTAGTTTCTGTATTTTTTAAAAGAAAGCTCAAAATGATAAGGGGTTGTGCACAGCTTTCATGTTGTACTATCAAACAAGATTTATTAAAAATGAGATCAGCATTGTGGGGGAGCACTTTCCCATAAAAGCATGTTTTCTTTCTCTATATCATCAAAGTTCAGTTTCCGGACAATTATTGTAAGATATTATCCTTTGTTATTAAATTTTGTCTTAAGATACAAAATAAAATTTTTAAAGAACCCCTGATCGCTTTGAGCTTTCAATCGAAAAGTACAAAAACCACTTACAACATTGCTTGAAACTTTTTAAATTAAGATTTTCAAATCAAATTTTTTTTATTAGTTACCAAATGCGATTCACTACAAATTCATGAATTTTTTTAAAAAAATTTTTCCGTTCATGTGCAGTATAAAAAAACTAGCTTAAATACTCTTAAATTGCGCAGTTTTTATCAGATTTTTTAAAAATTTTAAATCGACAAGTTTGTTATTAATTTTAAGTTGCTCCAAAAATTTTATACCTATAAATTTATAATGAAAAAACATAAGTTGAAAAAATTTATTTTTTATAAAAATATCTGTATTTCCATAAATACTTACTACAGGTTTATGAAACTTTGCAGATATTGTAAGATATTGTAATTCAATAATAATTCATAATTGTCCAATCAAATTGATTGGACAATTATTGTAAGATATTATCCTTTGTTATTAAATTTAGTCTTAAGATACAAAATAAAATTTTTAAAGAACCCCTGATCGCTTTGAGCTTTCAATCGAAAAGTACAAAAACCACTTACAACATTGCTTGAAACTTTTTAAATTAAGATTTTCAAATCAAATTTTTTTTATTAGTTACCAAATGCGATTCACTACAAATTCATGAATTTTTTTTAAAAAATTTTTCAGTTCATGTGCAGTATAAAAAAACTAGCTTAAATACTCTTAAATTGCGCAGTTTTTATCAGATTTTTTAAAAATTCTAAATCGACAAGTTTGTTATTAATTTTAAGTTGTTCCAAAAATTTTATACCTATAAATTTATAATGAAAAAACATAAGTTGAAAAAATTTATTTTTTATAAAAATATCTGTATTTCCATAAATACTTACTACAGGTTTATGAAACTTTGCAGATATTAAAAATAACAACTAAAGTACTTGATACCAGTGACAAGTTTATAGCTTCATTTTCTGCCATAGGGTGTTCAAAAATACTTGATTTCTTTCGTAATTTATAGTACGTCTCTCAGAGCTCTGAAAGTTTTAAATTTTATTGCTAAGTATGAAAAATCGCATGAACTAAACATCTCTCAAGTTACAAAATAATCCTTTAAGCATTTTTGTGAAATTAAAAAAAATTTCAATAACTGAAAGTGTCTCTTGCATTGTAGTAGGGTTATTAATTATCTCTGCTCTATAATACGAACACAAGAAAGAAAATTGTTGAGGACATTTAATTTTGGTAAAGATGTAACAAGGGATTTTTGGGGAGAAAGACTGGATATGAAATTCTCCTTCCCCAAACTTAACCAAAATACCAAACTAATATAAATATATAGCACAAACAAAACTTAATGAGGAATCAAGTGTTGGATATTAGTCAGTAAAAGAATGGACTTAGTTTCAGTTTAATTCTTTTATGCAACAAAAATCTTTCTAAAAGAACAAATGCTATAGTAAAATATAAACTTCTCTTACTCTGACAAAGTCAATTGAAGAGGTAGTACCCTCGATATCTAACAATATACAAGTTGCAGTATCCATAATATGCCTCATATCCTTTGATATATGACTCATTTTCAACCTCCTATATAAACATAAAGATGAGGTTTATAAAATTTTTACATTGATAAATGCTGATTTTAAATTCTAGAAATCAGGACGTTATTCCTTTTAAGACTTCATTTTTTTTTTTTTTACAATGCCGTTAACAAGGGGTGGCGGACATGTCTGATCAGAGAAATGAGGTTCTGGGGAAATTCAAATCTGGGGGCAATTTTCGGTCCAATTAAATAAAAACAATTAATATAAAATTCTTTATAGAAAAAAAAATGTGTTGGTTTATAAATTATAATAAAGAACTATTACTATTTCAATATACTTTGGTTTCTTTTTTATTCTAGAATTGTGTAAAATTAAGTTAATTTTTTTCTTGGCTGATGAATTTTTTTTAGCAAAATACAAACTTTACTTGGCCCATTCCATGATTTGCTATACCAAGGGGGTAAAATTTCAAACTAACAAATTGATAAAAATAATGGCTCACTCTAATGTAAAAAAAGTTGAATTTTTCAAATTTGCTAATGATTTGGATCAAAAAAATTTATTAATACACTAAAATTTACTATTTTATTACACTATTTGTTTTACGATTTCTAATATGATTTGAACAGTCACCATTTTTTTTACTTTAAGATGATAAATATATTAAAATGATTAAAACTGGAGTTAAAAAATAATGTTATGGAATGTTTCAAAGGTAAAACACATGGTCTATTTAATTAAAAAAAGTTTTTTAAATATGTTTACCAGTGGGAAAAGAAAAACACTTTTTGATAGTCACACACGTCACATTCACTTTCAGGGGTCTGTCCAGGCCGAATTTACTACCGTTTAGCGGTACCTTCACAAATTCAATTTTTAGGTAAAACGGTAGTTTCACAATGTCAACATTAGGAAAAACGGTAGTTTCACAAAATACTTATTCTTAAAATTTTATTTTTGTATCCCTGAAGAAACGATAAATCTATATTTTTTACCATGCTTTTGTATTGATTTTTTAATATAATTTTTAATTTTTCACAAATTATATAATTTTTAATTTTTCACAAATTAAATCTAAATTTTCACAAAATAGGTACCTTTCAGAAAAACTTAGACAGACCCCTGACTTTAAAAAGTTAATATAAAACATTAATGTGTGTGAGTATTAACTAAAAAACTTAGTTTAAAAAGTTTAAAGTTTTTTAGTTAAAAAACTTAGTTTCTGAAAACATTTTCAAAATTTATTGTAACTGTAGACACAAAAAGAAAATACTATACTTTTAGGGGAAATTTAAAAAAAAAAAAATTATTGTGGGAAAATATTAGGCTTAGAGAATTTTCTGCATGCCATGGTTCTCTTTTTCAGGATAGATTATGATGGTTTGCTTCTTTGAGAATATTTTTTTTAACCTATTATATATATTTTTTTATATAGGTATATCTATTTACTTTATCACAAAATTTTTGATGATAGGTTTCATTGCATCTTTGATAGCATCTGGGAATTAGAAACTGTTTCTCATTTCTAAATAATTTTATAATCAGCCCTAAAAGTAATGGGTCCTTTGTATTCCTTCCTTAAACCTGATTCGATATTAATAAATAAAAGTTTAATGAAAATGTATATAGTATTTATTTTCTATGCAAGAAGTCCTTTTTAATATATTTTGATCACGGCCGGATTATCCTAATTATAATTTAAACTGGTTTTTTTTTAAACACAAAATATTTTCACCTGAAATAATAATAAGAAATTATAATGATATTGTTTGACAATGTTTTAAAAACTTGAATTAAAAAAAGCATTTAAAAAACGCAAATCTTTTAGCACAGACATTTTCTATTAGCTTACAGTCAAATGTTTAAAAAAATAAAAATAAATAACAGTAATATTTTACGATTTGTTATTTGTTGTATGGAAAGAACATATTTCGTTTTTATTCTATTCTTATTTGCAAGGTTTAAAGAACACAAGGATGAAAGATAAGAATTTCACATGACACCAAATTTAAAATAAATTTAGTTTAAATAAGAAATGAGTTGATAAATATTTGTTTAAACAAGACAATTGTTAATAAAAAATACATTTAAGAGAATAATATTTTCTATTTTGTTGCATGGAAAGAAATTTTTTTTACTAAAGAGTTCATCAATAGAGAGCACCTCCATTGCTGTAAGAGTCTCCGTGGTCTTGACTCGGAGATCGCAAGATATTGGCTTTTGAGAGCTTTTGGGACGATGACTGCAGTCTCTCGTTATTCTTTATTTTTATTGTTCCTCTGTGTTATTGTTTGTATTCCCTGCCATTGGAAATAAAAAATTTTAAAAAAGTTCGTCAATAGTACTTTTGAACCCTTAGCTAAATAATCATTATATATTTTGACAGATGATATAAAGAGGCTTACTGGAGATTATGTTCAATTGGATTCTACAAAATAGTTTCTGGTTGTTGGCATTTACATTTTCATACAAATACTGTCAAAGAAAAAAATTATTATTTTATGAGTATGGAGAAAATGCATTGACAGTAAGTCAATGCCAAAACAAGTTTGTGAAATTTTGTGCTGGCAATTTTGATGTTGGAGATGCACCACATTACTGGAAATTCAGTTGAAGCTGATAAAGACACAATAAAAAAGGAATTAATTGATGCAAACTCAAGAGATTGCTGAGAGATTAAATTTATTGAATTTAATTGTTCATGATCATTTGACACTTCCAGAATTAGTTTGAAAACTTGATTTATGGGTTTCTCTGTTTTCATGGAAAGAAATGTATTTTTTCAGCTTTTATTTAAGTTTAAACATTTGATGAACTAAAGAAACGGTTTTAATGTATTAAAATGTGCCTTTCATAAATATTTACTATTTGTAAAGCAAAATGATAAATTGTTCTTTTGCATAAAAAAAAATTGCCGAAAATACATAATCAAAGATTTCCACTTGATTACCTTAAGTCAAAATAATTTTCTATTTAAAAGAAATAATAAAATCAATCTCCTACCTTATGCAAACTTAAGACTTTTAACGAAAAAAATATTAAATGAGGTATTTCAAGCATTTAAAATTCTTATCATCATAATTTAATCTTGATAAAAATGCTACACATGAGATAAAAAATTAGCGAGTTGATAAGAAAGAATTAGTTCTTTTTCAAATTTTGATATTTTAGTAAAGCGTTTCCGACTGCCTTTTTCTGCTATGTGTAGCCCTAATTTTAAGGGCAAATGTTTGAGTTCCGATCAAACGACATAGGATATGGGCTCCTAGATTTCAAGTTTTTGTTTTTCCTTGTTGGCATCAATACAATTGCTATCATTTTTTTTTTTTTTTAAATTTAAAATGAGGGCAAGAAAATTATAATAATTATTCCTATTCAGTCATTGATTGTTAAAATTCTCACATATAGCTTTTGCATTTTATTTTTTGATGAGAAATTAAACTTATGTTGTAGACGTGATAAAAGTATTCGAATAAAATAATGAATCGACTTGGTTGAGTTCTGCTGTTTTTATTAATGAAAAGATCAAACGAATGCACGGAATCAATATTTTTAAGCTTTTAGTGGAAACAAAATTTTCCCCAATTGCTGAAGTTGGGACAGAGCCATTTTATGAGTTTGAGTAATTTTAGAGAGAAAATAAAAAAGCTAATTTTGAATAATTTTTTAAAATCATTTTATTTTATGAATGAAAAACAAATACATTATTGCTAAAGCTTTAATACATTGTTTTGGAAGTTTAAGAAAGCATTAATTTTCGCTCCTTTTTGAGAAGTGAAGTCTGCAAGACATCATATTCAGAGATTTTTAACTTATTCTACTGGGGAAAATAACTCTTGAAATGTTCTTTTTCTTTTAAACTATACATTGAATCTCTTTGAGTATTATAATGAAATTTAGCCATTTTATTAATAATAATTATTTAGTTAAAAATAATTGGGATATTTCCAGACATGTAAGGGGACATGACTAACCAGAGAGAAGTTCCCATTTGACTGAATGAAATTCAGTGTTTGACCAAATCTTAAATATGATTAAAATGAATCGTAAATGCATGTGAATGTGCTTAGTACATACATGGAGAAAAAATCAAGAGTGACTTTAAGAAATTTCCAAAAATAAAGTATAATAGTCTTGTAATAATAGCAGAAAGTAATGTTCTCTCAAGAAAAATTCATACTTTTTTTTTCTTCACAGAAAGCTTTGTTATGTTATTATCAATTATACCTTAAAACTCTTCTAAATACAGACTGTCTAGGTTAAGGGGAGTTTTCTTGTTTAGTTGAGAACACGAGTAATGTAATTTTTGCAGTAATTAAATCAATTTAAAATTAAGACAATAGGTCTGATAGTTTAAATTTTAAACTGGTTTAAAATACTAAAGTACAACATTAGCTTTTAAATAATTATCTAGGCAAATGAAATATTATTTCCCATATATTTTTACAGCCAAATAGAATAAAACCAGGGTTGGCAGGTTTTTGACATGTGACAGTTTTTGACGGTTTAAACCGTCACGTCAAAAACCTATATTCATATGTGAAATTCAACTAATACATAAAATTTATATATTTTTTTATAAAGGATAGTGTTTCTAAATATGTTCTAGAAAAAATAAATTTAAAATTTTGAAGAAACACTTATATTTTGAATAGTAACCAAAATCTTGTACTTTTGAAAGCTCACATCTTTTGTAATATTATGTATTTCATTTTCATGTGTTATTGAAAATCTGCAGTGATATTATTAAGAAATTTATTTATAACCAAATTTAGTGTATTAGTATAGATTATACTAAAAATTAGACATTTTTAAAGATAAACATTAGCAGTTTTGTACATTAGACATCTTTTAAAGAAAAGTCTTTTTAATACAATGAATTCGCGATAACTCGAATCTGATAGGACTGACGAAAAACTTCGACATACCCAAGTAGCACTCAATATCAAATGATCTCGAAAAAACTTCGCTTACGACTTCGATCGATGTTGTTCCGAAACATCGATCTATGTAAAAACGTCAGATTTTTTTTACATTGTACGACATTGTGAAATTTGATATAGATCGATATCTCAATAACGCAGTAGAATGTCGAGTTTGAAAAAACCATATTCCACGGCATTTACGGATACAGTAGAACGTCGATGAATATTTTCATCATGTTATTCGTACAACAAATATTAATAAGCATTTAAAGATGCGGCAGAACACCGATCGATAATTTTGATACGTTATTCAAGAAAAATTTTTCACTGGGTATTGTAGGATATAGGTAAATTTGTGTTAATTATTTTATAAGGTTTTGCACTTCAGATTTTATTTCGCTAATTGTACTCCAATTTTTCAACAAAAAATAAGCTCTCAAAAATATTTTTAATCAGTTTCCAAATATTATATATATAATTAGGATTTGCTCAGTAATTAATTTAAAAATCAAGTGTAAAATAGGTGAATACTATATAAGTGTGAGCACTGTAGATGTAAATATAAAAAGCGAATATTAATGTAAGGCATGATAATTATTTTAAGCTCAACTATGATTTATAAATCAAAATCAAAGACTATTTGCTTGTTTTAAAATAACCACATTTTCCACGCATGTAAATTAGTTTTCTTATTTTTTAACATTAGCAATGCACATTTGATCTTCAGACAGGATTCAGTCACTGAAAATTAGTAATTTAATATATTGCACAACAGCACTAATAACTCAAAAGGTATTATAATTTTATGAGTTTAATAAAATTTACCCTTCTGATATGAACGTGTTTTTTAATATAGAAGGTGTGAATGCAGAGGAATAAAACAAAAAGTAGCTATGAATATTTTATTTGAATAAACATTAAAAATTTAGTAAAACAAATTGGCCCATTCTTGGGTCTCCAAGTCCAAAGAATTGATCACATCAATTATCTTAGGTTTTCGTCCTTCCCAATCAGTGGCTGTAGCAGACCTTCCAAAATTTTTCCGCAATCTCTTGGCCTCAAAACGTTTGAGAACTGTAGCTGGAAGTAAAACATTGTGTAATATTAATAACATTTAAAAAATAAAAACTGAAAGACTAACTAACAAAACACAGTTTATTAATGAGTATATAACGAAACTTAGAGAACTAAACTGAATGAAGAGCTTAGAGCATTGGTTCTCAACGGGGGCGATACCGCCCCCCTGGGGGCGTTGGGAGTATGCTGAGGGGCGATGAACTTGTTTTGGGCAGTAGGGGGGCGTTGGGTATGTTTTGGGCTGTAGGGGGCGATCAGCATGTTTTGTCATT
>NC_092208.1:24371328-24404478 GCF_043381705.1 Parasteatoda tepidariorum | reverse complement strand
CCTTGTCATGTCAAAAACCCAACCCTGAATAAAACTAAATATAATTTAGTAAACGAAATATTTAATATTGGGTATAAGGGTTATTATGTATAAAAAGTACCTTTTTGATAGTACTTATTTAGGCTTTTGATATAACTATCTTGCGGCTGTCAAGACAAGTCAAATATTGTTTCTTGTGAATTTTTTGGTGCTAAATGAAATAAAAGTAAATTTGGGTCAATAGTAAAAAGAAAAACATGTTAATAAGTACAAAGTCAAAAGTAGTACTTTTATTTTAAAAACACCAAAAATAGTACTTTAATTAATAAAAATCATGGCAGCTTCTGAAATATTAGTCTTATTTACTCATTTTAAGCTACATAATCATCTGTTAAAATTGATATATTCAACCAACAAATTAAAAACAGTATTTTTTTCTTCAAAAAACAGTCTATATAAAAAACATTTTTAACTTTCTGATATCATATTTTAATTGTTTAAGATACACTTACAATACTAATTGCTTAGCTATTGAACTGGTCATTTTTAGTGTTTATCATTTTCTCTAGTGTCATGGAAGGAAGAAATACAGTTTCTTCTGGGAGGAATGCCAGACCTGTTTTTTAAAAAAGTAGAGCTGTCAAACCAATGGGGAAAAAAAAAGTTCTACAGCCACCAATAAACCAAATAAAAATTTTATTAAAAAAGTGCTTACATTTTGAATTTTGAAAATACCTGTCAAAAAAAGTTGTCATCTGCTCTTTTGATTTGTGAAATTTTTTTCATGGGAATAAGAAACTAAGAAGAAGTCTTTAAGTGGGTCCTGTTGTTATTTGTAGGCTTTATGTCCATGTCCTGGACAGTCATGGTTTCAGAATTTGGTCTGCCACTGCTCAAAAAGACTTAAGTAAACTTCAGAAAGCCAAATAAAAAAATGACACAACTATATTTAATGATGCAATAAAGGGTAATATATATTATTTCACCTAAAGTTTAAGGGCAGAATTATCTGACTTTTATAAAATATGCTTGTTTAGTATAGCAATTAACTTAGATAAAACAAACTTAAATACAATTTATAAATTTACTGAATAACAGAACAAAAAAGGAAGAAAAAGAAAAAACACAGCCATTCAGTTAGCAATTATTTCAATTCTTGTGTGTGATTATTGTAGCTTGAAGATTGGATATCAATTTAAAATTATGATAATTATAGTACAGGGTGTGTAGCCAAATCTTTGAATCAAAAATAAGCACTTTTTAAAAACTTTTCAAGCACTTTACAAAAATTTTTAAGCACTCAACAAATTTATATTCAATCAATGATATTATTGAAAAACAGAAACTTTTTATAATGAAGGGGGAAAAAATTATTCGAAAAAAAAAGCACTTTTCAGAAACGCCAGCTGAAAAAAGCACCTTTAAAAACGAAATCTCCAAAAAAGCACCTTTAAGTAATTTTTACAAACGCTACGCACCCTGTAGTACTATAAATAAACTAAAGAAAATATGGAATGTTTTTAAATATTTTATTAAGCAATTACAAATATACATAATAAAAAAAATTATAATAACTTTTACTCCACATTATGATTAAAATAAAACCTGATAAAGTCAATGTACTATCTCTAACTTTTGAAAAGAAAAGTAATACAAATATATATTATATAAAAATATATCCTAAATAAAAATATATCTTAAACACAGCCATTCAGTTAGCCTTAATTTCAATTTTTTTTTATTACTTTAGCTTGAAGATTGGATATTAATTTAATACTTATGATAATTATAGTATTATAAATAAACTAATGGAACTGAAAAAAATATGGAATGTTTTTAAATATTTTACTAAGCAATTACAAATGTACATAAAAAAAAAACTTTTACTCCACGTTATGATTAAAATAAAAACTGATAAAGTCAACGCACTATCTCTAACTTTTGAAAAGAAAAATAATACAAATACACATTATATAAAAATATATCTTAAAAAAATGTACTTGATAAATAAAATACGAAATAATTAACAATGGAAGGTTATAAAAACATTATGGACTTTAAAGTTTAATTTTTCCCCCTTTTAACTGTTTATTAACTCAGAAACTGTTAGAAAAATAATAAACAGTAGGAGGCAAAATTGAAAAATATAAATATAAAGGCTGTTTTCCAAAAGTCTATTTGTTGCAATGATGTAATTACTTTTCTTTCAAAAGAAAAATATTCTATACTATTGGGGGGGAAATAAACCTAAAATTGAAAAACGCATAAGATATTTAAAAAACAAATACAATCACTAAACAAAAGAAACATTAGAAATAATGCAAAATTAAAAAGCCTTTTCAGAAACTAAAAATTCACATCATGTTTTTTTTTTGTTGGAAAAACTGGCAATTATAATGGAACCCTTCGGAAAACAGTTCTAAAAATCGAGACTTCCATTTTCAGATAGCGTTTCTGTGCCAAAAAGACATGAAAATAATATACTATTGGCTAATGAAGTTATTTAATATACCAAAACAGGAGAATATTTCTATACCCACCCCTGTTTATGATAACTACAATTGCCAAAGGATTTTTGCAATTGTGAAAAGTTTTTAAAAAAATAAGTAGCATATTATAATAATTAGTTTTTTGCATTCCACTACCTAACTTTTGCCAACACTTCACAACTAATGATACAAGTACAAAAAAAGAAGATGCATAAAAAATATCACTTCTTATTCTTCTCTCCAAATGGATTTAAAATGATAACTTAGAATTTAAGTTACTAAGTTCCAACAATTACTAGAAATTGCCATGAGTATACTTGTTAACATTTTAAATATATAAAACAAACGTAATCAGAAAAAAGGTAAGAAATTGAACTGGCAATTGAAGCAATAACTATGAGTTCAGTTTTTAACTAATGCATTCCTATCATTAATTGTCTTTAGAATTCCTCTGATTAAAAATTTTGTTTGATAAGTAAAAAAGATAATCAACTTAACACCATGATAAAATCGTAATGTTTTGAATTTTACCAGACCCTATGGGATTTAGATCAAATTTGGCATAGTGGTGTGTTTGTAAATAAACACACCAAATTTTAATCAAAAATATTAGCCCATTTTAGAAATAGGGCCCTTCAAAAATAAAAATTGTCTTATCCTTCTATATGATATTTTGAAGTTTTTTACAAAATTACCTAAAATATCTCCTAGTTTAATTAGAGTGTTGTGCTACAAACCATTTTAAAGCTATTTTTAAGACCTTTGCAATGATATACAGCATATTTACTAAATAAAAATATTTTTTTTAATTAAAATGTGCCACTATAATACTTAAGTAATCATGTAAGTTTGAAAGTGGGTTCATGGTAAAATAATTTATTGAATTGCGTTTTTATTGTTAAAAAAAATATGTGATAACACAACAGAAATTAGATAATAAAAGAAAACAGAGAAAAATAATTTATTAAAGATGTTAATTTAATTTTAGTACTTTTTGTTTGATATCAAGCTAACTATTACAATATTTTTTCCTTAAGTCTTTTTTTTTCTCAAGTTTTTCCTAAAATCCTTTTTTTGTGTGTTTTATTTAATAATTTTAAGTTGAAAATAAATTCAACTTATCTTACACATTTTAAACTCTGAAATGATTGTGCAAGTTCAAAAGGAGACTCACTATTGTTAAGTTCATTGATCAGATGAAGAACCACAGCTAAAAACAAAATCTTTCAGTAATTCAGCAAGTCAAAAAATAATTTGCAAAGCATAACAGGCTTCTACAAAACAGTGCACATCAAGATATATTTTGAAAATCACATCCTAAAAAATAATCTTGATTTTTTTGATTATTGAGTTTTAGTAATAAAAAAAAATTGAAAAATAAATAGAAATTTAATTTTTTGATTGTATTTCAAATTAATATATTTTTATGATAAGGGAGTGTTATCTTTATAAAGTAACTAAGCTTGATATAAATATTATCTAACTATAATCTATTTTCTGAAAATATTTTGTCTAATTTAAAATATGGCTGACCAAAGACATTTTATTGGACAGAGTTTCAATTCATTAAATTTACCTAGAGTGAGAGATAATAAGAAACTAAGATGTTTTCTGAAATGGATAATAGATATTTTTAGTTTAGTACCAAAAACAGCAAAAATTTATCTTTCTTGCAGAAAAAAGCTCTCTGAAAAGAGAAAAAAAAATTAGTAATCGGGCTAATAATCTAAAGAAAATAAAGACTCAGAGAGCATAGATGAATATCCAAATTTTTAAAGTTGTTAAAACACTCAATGTCTCACTACATAAATAGGGAGAATCTCCTATAGATAATGCAATACGGTGTGAATTTTTTACAAATGTTGAAAGTTCTTCAGATATTAAAATACCTGAAGAAGCAGTAAAATCTTAAAATTCAGTTTTCTTGTTGCACCTCCTTTGTTAAAAAAGTGATGATACTGACCTGCTTGCTGAGAGTTTAATGCCCCTAATTATATGGTAAGAAAATCACTCTTGTGAGATTAAGGCATTTTATAAAGTCCTAATCCAAAGCCTTTTACTTTCAACTGAAACTGCAAAAAAGATCAACACTGTTTATGAAAATCATGAAATAAGTAGACTATTTCCAGGAATAAAATATTGCATATCTGCACAACCAGAAAATGGAGAGAAAGTAAAAGTGTATAAACGGTTAGTTTTGTGCAACTTGATGGCGGTTGACGGAGCTTGGAAAGGAAAACTTCCTTATTTGAAAGTAAATTTTTCAAAATTTGCTGAGCTCAAACCAAAGTATTGCATATTAATCAACTCATACAAAGTGGAACTCATACAGTTTGCATATGCACTATTCACCAGAATATAAAACTCTAGATCTAAAACGTTTAACTTGGTAAACACAGAAACACTTCCTAGCTAAAATATTATATAATCCTACTTCAATCCATTGATATGTAGGAGAATGTTCATCCTGTCTTGGAAATGAAAAAGTTAAAGACTTATTTGAAAAGATATTTGACTAAAATATGATTGAAAGGGTAATTTGGACTTCTGTTGATAGATGCAATTTAGAAACTAAAAAAACAAAGAGAATTCATTGATCTGTTTTGTTCAAAGCTTTTTGTTCTTGATCGACATGATTTTATTGCTAAGCATCAATACATTAGTGAAGTAAAAAATAATTTGAAAGACAAAGAATGCATAGTGATATGACTCTTCTGAGAACTACACATTTATTTTGCAAGATGAGGTTAAAAGCTAACACTGGACAAATAATCAAGCAATTGTCCCCCTTTTTGAATTAGATTACAAAAATGAAGAAAGGGTGGAATTTTAATAATTACTTCTCAATTCTTTAAGCATAATACAGTGGTAGTGCACTATTTACAGCAAAAATTGAATTTTTAAAAATTAAATTTGATGGAAGAATTAAAAAGATTTCTGTCAGTTCGATTGCTCAATATAAAAATAAGATATGTACTAATTTGTGTTTCCATAAAGAAGATTTTCATATAGGAGCTGAGTGGCACTTCGCAAACACTGCACATAATAAAGGATCTTGTGATGGTGTACAGTTAAGAGGTTAGTAGCAAGTGTAAGCTTACAATGACCATATCAAAATCAAATTATGATATCAATGCAGCTGTTTCAGTCGGCTGTAGAAAATATTTTATCTGTCCACTTTTTGTAAAGTACTCAACAGGAAGACATTGAAGCAGAAGAATTTCTTGCAGATAATTTAAGTAAATCTGTTATTATTAAAGGTACACAAAAGTTATATGGATTTACCTCTGTAGCCTCAAGCAATTCATAAGTTAAAGTGAAAACATTTTCTTATGTATCAGAATCAGTTGTTGAAAAATTAATGATTTCACATAACAAACTTAATCTTTCAGAAGTAGCAGGATATGTATGTGTAATTTAGAATTGGTGGTTTATGTATGTGCTCACAAAAAATTAACCTTCTTTTTCTCACCCAAGAAGGCAAGATGTACTTTGGTTTTTGGTCTGTCAAATTGTTTGTTTAGTTAACCCTATGACTCCAACATGAAGAATATACAGATTGCCAGAAAATGAAATTATCCGAATAAATGAAGCATACAAGAACATAAAGCAATATGCGCACACAATTTCATTGTTATTTACTTTATATCGATACAAAACAAATGAAGTTAATTTTCAAATATTAGAAAAAGGCATTAATTTCTTAATAATTGTTTTTTTCTTTCTTTTACAATTGGAACTATTTTGTAATACGTAATTATGTGTTACTTAGTCAACTAAGCAGTATTCAATACATTATTTTAATAGTAACCCATCAAAATCCCACTTTCAAGCTTACCCAATCGCTTTAGTATTATAATAAGTATTATGCAAAATTTTTGAAGCGGCGCATTTTAAAAAGTTTAAATTTTAATTAATTATTATTATAAATTAGTAAATGTGTTGTACATTATCATAAAGGTATTGATAATGGCTTTAAAATGGTACTTAGCACAAATCTCTAGCTCACTAAATTAAGACAGTTTTTAGAATAATTTTAAAAAGTGCTCTGCAAAGATTTTTTGGCTGATTTTTTTAAAACTTTTGCAGGGCTATATTTTCAAAATAAGCAGATATTTTTTAATAAAATTTGGTATGCTTCTCTACCTACATGTTGAATTTCATTTAAATCTAGAAAAGTGATGTAAAATGGGTGTCATTATTTGACACAGAAAGAATCCTAACGACCCAAGATTTTAATGATGAGAAATAAATAATTTACGATTAGGAAAAACAAAATTTTTTTGATTTAATATGAAGCTAAACAAAGATGAAAGCTGAATTTCTGTATCAATTTAACTAGCAATATTTTCCTTTGGCTTTTAACACAGAAAGCTAATTTAATTTTACCTAGATAAATCTACATGTGCAATAAATATTTTTGAAATAAAGAATTATCTGATGTAACTTTTTTTTTGCATCCACTTCACAAAATTTGGTGTATTTGTCAGGAGGTTATTAACGTAAACAGGATTTGTGGCTCAAGAGTTTAATTGAATATTATAACCAAACATTTATAAGCAAATATACACAATAAAAAATTTAGCAATTACTTATTACCAGGGCTGGGTTTTTGCTGTCAAAAACTGGTTTTTGACATGACAGTGGTTAAAACCGTGTTTTTACCGGTAAAAACCGTCAAAAACCTACTGTTTTCTTTAATTTATGGCATATAGCAGACAATATATTATTTTCACATAATTGCCTTTATAAATGAATGTTGTAAATGATTGCTATTGATTTTTCAACTATATACACGTATTCTTATAGAAGGATATACATTCATATAGAAATATTGTAATATACTTATTGAAAATAGTGATGCTTACTTTTATCATTATAGCTTGATTTGCAAAGGATTCAAAATTTTGCACTTCTTAATTGTTAGAAATAAACAAACAAACAAAAAAGCTTTAAACTATTAATAAATTCAAGAACTAAAACGAAGAATTTAAAATTTGGTATTTCTTAAATATTAGAGTTTGTTAGTAGTTACAAGCTTTGAAAGTTTTGTTTAACTTATCTAAGTCAAGAATGACTTGACATTCTTCAGTAATGTAATATGCCAAACAAAATGATGCTTGGAAATGTTGAAAATTTTGTTTAGTATCCTAATATTTTACTTCAAATAGTATGTTTTGATATAATCAAGTTGGGAAAATGCAAGAATCTGTTCCTAAATATCTTTTAACAACTTTTTTTTCTAATTTTATTGCCCAAAAATGAATTAATTTTAAATTATAAGCAGTTAAACTCAAAAATACAGTTTTACCAAAACTATGGGTTTTTGACTTTTTTGACATGACAGTAGAAACCATGGTATAAACCGGTAAAAACCGTCACATGTCAAAAACTTGCCAACCCTGTTTATTACCTACTACATATGCTAGGAAAGCAATACTGAATTTCATATATAGGCTCAAATTAAGAAATAAAATAATTTTCTTTAGATATTTCTTCAAAATACACAGCTTTCCGAAAGAATAGCATGAAGAAAAACTAGTTTTTTAAGATAAAAAAATCTATATATCTAGAAAAAGTCATAAGTGAAAATATATTACAAATTATTTATAAAATTAGAATAATACTCTGGAAAATTTCTGATCTGTGCCAAAAGAATTGCCAAATCTTGACGATTTTCAGAGAAAGGCTCACAAGAAACTAAAAAAATATATATATAAATAATCACCAAAGAGAACAAACACGAAATGTTTTACTTGCAGCTCTATCCTAAAGCTAACCAACCAAAACGCACTCCTAAAAAAAAAAATTTTGCAAGTTAAAAAATTTTTTGCTCAATTATTTAATCAATTGCTTAAGTTAGTACAGTACAGAACCCGTTATCCGGAAATCAGAAAACCGGAAAACCAAAAAACCGGAATGAAATTCCATACATTTTCCCCCCATTTTCAAAAAAAAAAAAAGTTTTTTTTCCTCATAAGATTTCAGGATTTTTTTTTTCTATTTTGTATTCTTACCATCATTTTGGAAATAATCATTAGTGTATTACTTCGTTTTAAGATTATTTCCAATTTTTTTTTTTTTAGTTGGGTTTAACAATAAAAAAAACCCGGCTTTTTGTAGCGATTCAGAAAACCGGAAAAATCAGTTATCCGGAATAGCGATGGTCCCGATCTTTCCGTATAATCGGTTCCCTACTGTAGCTGTAAAAAGATACAGACATATCTCAAGAAACACAAATTATTAATGTACCAAAGAGAGACATTTGACAATGCAAATAAAAAGTTCTCTATATGGAAAATTGCAGATATGTTATAGTCAGTCTTCCATTACGCATTGGATCTACATAACACACAATAAAACCTATAGTAAAAATGAGTTTAAAAACTAGCTATAAGGACTTTTATGAGACAATTAGGTAAAATTGATTACATATTATGTGAGTAAACAAAAACCAATAGGAAACAAGAATATATTCAAAAGTTTATGAAATCTGTGTTTAGCAATAATATAAATTATTCAATAAAATATTGAAGCACTTGGTTACAATCATTAATAGGGCATTTAGGTATAAGAGAACGCTTTTTAAATATTTCAAAAAAATATTTTGCATGCTCACGACAAAACACCCGATGCTTACAAGGGTGAAGTGTAACATTTGCAGGTTCAAAGCAAGCTCGACAAACAGCAGAATTAGTATAATTGTTATCGGTTATTTCTTGGGAAGATTGAGTATCATTCTGAGTTTTTAGAGGTATTGGACTGAGAGATCTATGTATTTCAAAGTTTTTCCCAGACTCTTTATCAGGTTCTGATGGGCAATAAGTTTCCGACATGTTCTCCTTAGATGAATTAGGAACAGATTTTGAGGTGTTCTCCTTAGATGAATCAGGAACAGATTTTGAGATGTTCTCCTTAGATGAACTGGGAACAGAATTTGAGGTGTTCTCCTTAGATGGAACAGAAACAGACTTGCGCTTTCGACACGGTTCATGTTTAACATCGGAATAGGAGATTGGTGGCGACCTAGACCGTTGGGTCGAATGTCTTGCACCAGGACCACTTCTACGTCTCATGGGTTCTTCCTTTTCATTAGTGAGTAAATAATATAATGCAGTTCCAACAGCTACAAGGACCCCTACACCTACTACTATAACTTTATCCATGGTTTATAAACGTGAATTAATTTCAGGTACAAAACTAAGACCGGGGAGATCTTTTATATACCCAAGTCAATAAAACTTCGTATGACAAAATAATTTCAACGCAATTTCAATTGGTAAAAGAACTAATTATGTGATGAGTTTTACTTTCAAATCAAATTAAATCCAAAACTGAATAATTAAATATAAATGAAATTATAATAAAATACAAATAACGTTATACAACTCAATAGCTCGTACAAACAGAAACAAAGAATTGCAAACAAGTAAGTATGATCCTGTTTCAACTTTTCAAGTTTAATATTTCATTTGCTAATGAAGAATATTCGAACGACAACAGTAGAAACTATTGATCTTAATCTAAACGGGAAAGTCCCTTAAATAGGCAACAAGTACATACCAAAATCAAAATGTTTGCTTAGAGCTTGCACATTTTCTCGCTAAAGCCAAGGATAAAATTTGTAAGTTGCAAGCAAGTATAAAATGTCTACTAAAACGGATGATCTCACAATAACCACCAAAGTATTTCGTAATCAGGTTCAATGCTCGTAATTGACCTAAATATAAAATGTCTGTTCTGAATTAAATTTTCGTAGTTACAAAATTTTCTATAATTTTAATATTTGTTTCCAGCCAATTATGGAGGAAAGTAAGACCATTTTTTATAGTTGGTTTCTATTTTATTCTAGTTTGAATATAGGATATTACCGATATTTAGGATTCATTTGAACGAAATATAAAATGTCTGTTCGAAATTAAATTTTCGTTGTTACAAAGTTTTCTATAATTTTAATTTCTGTTTCCTAACCAATAAGAGAGGAAAGTAAGATCATTTTTTATAGTTGGTTTCTATTTAATTCTAATATGAGTTTAGGATATATTCGTATCTTGATTTGTCAACTACAATTGCTTCAGTGAAATTTTTTTGTTGCTACCCCCAAAGTGGCCGATTATTTTAGCTTAGATCGCAAAAGATCTTTCCCTCCTTGCAAAGCACTAAAGAGTTAAGAATGTAAATATATAAAAGATATTACAAAGATTAGTTTAGAAACAGCTCAGATTGCAACTAAGAAATGAGCTGTGAATGTTCAATCACCAATCTTCAGCATTGAACAAAAAATATTTGAGTTTTAATTTGGAGGATATTTCTGTATCCTTTCTGTCATGTCAAAGGTAATCTCCGAATGCATTTTAAACTTGCAGTTTTTATTTTAAGTATATTTGTAGATGTTTGCCCAGGGGTGGGCTATAAAAGGCAGGAAGGTAATATGTAAATTTAGGCAGGGGTGGATATTTCCTTATCATGATCTATGACAGAATAATCGCCAAGTCTTGGCAACTTCCAGACAGCACCATGCAAGAAACTCAAGGACGTAGGCAAGGGAGTGGCTTAGGAGGTTCAAAACCCCCATTGTAAATAAAAAATTTTAATATTTTCTCAAGCTAGTCATTTTTTTAAATTTTTGCTTGTAAAAAAAACTTATGCTTCCTTTAAAGTTTTTCTTAGATAAATAACACGTTAAAAATCATTTTACCACATGGTGAAACCAAGGTATCCCGCCCACTCCCTGTCATTACTTACACAGCCGATTCTTTTTTACTATGGGAAAAAATTCACTGCTTCAAATTGCCCTGCTTTTTCTATCATTTTCTTGATATCCATGAAGGATATCTATAGGTCAGAATAAAAACTTGTTTGTTGGAATTTGATAATAAATGCTTCACTCGAAAAATTTCCTTGAATTTCGGGGCTGCCTATTTGAGATCGAAATAAGATGTAACTACTATTATTGTGGATGTAGGGTGCTCCAAGAGTAGTCATAACTTAAAGTTTAAAAAGGAGGTAACTCTCAAATCGCATTTCTTCTCAACATTTACTTAGGAATTTTTATGTAAGATGTGCTCGAAAATTGTTCAATTTTTCTAGTTGTTTTCAGAACCTTTAGTATGTTATTTAAATATATTTTAATTTAGTGGAATATTTTTTCATACATTAATGTATTTCCTTTAACTTTTTATTCAATTTTTATTAATAATTTCCGTTCTACATTTGAGTCATGATGCTTTGTTATGAAAATGATTTATTTATTTTAAATGAGCTTTCTAATCAATTCAAAAAACACCCTCAATTTTTTTTTATTTTTATTTATTCGAAGGTAAATTTAAAATTATTTCAATTATGTAGTGTATGTATTAGGTTGAAACTTTATTAGATTTCAAGTGTAAATTTATTTTAAGTGTAAAGGTATTAAATTAGTTCCTTTAAATTTTTATTATCACTATATTTTTATATTTCTTGCAAAGTAACTGTTATTAAGTACAAAAAGATACTAAATTTTACATGAGCATTAACTTTAAACATATGATTAAGAAGAATGAAATAAATTTGTTTTCAATGAGAAAAGTAATAACTATGCAATATTATAATATACCTTATTATAATAACAGAATTTCAAGTTTACACCTGAAAATTTGCTCTGCTTTAAATACTTTTACGTCAGGTATATGAAATTAAAATATTTGAGTTATTTAGAAAAGTAAAAGTGAAACAAATAAATGAAATGAAACAAATTATTTTGAAGTCAGTGTTATTTTAATTGAAATAGAGTTGTAAAGAAATTTTAAATAAATAATTATTCTAAATAATAAAATGTTTTCTCTTATATAAATACCGTTTAGAATTTTAAGCTTTTAGATTTGAAGTTTAACATCGGAAAATGCTTGAGAGTTTTGATTTGAAAAAACATCTGTAGTAATTTAAAGAAAAAATTTAGCTAGGCCCAATTAATAATTATTTTTTTCTTTCTTATAAGGTAATCACATTAAGAGTAATAGACGGAAAGGAAAAAACAAGATTTTTAAAGTCCTTGAAAAACAGTGTTTGAAAATGAACACTTTATATATTTAGCTATTTTTTTATTATTTATTTTAATATAACCTATGTCTATTTAAATATCTATAAAGCATTAGTATCAGACCCTAATTTTAAATTTAACCTCACTTCAATTTTGAATACCCCTCATGAAAAAATTATACTTGAAGAAACTGAAAAAAAATCACAGAAAGGGACCAATTTGAAAGGTATAACTCGTAGCCACCTCTGAGCAAACATCTATGTGTTTTTGTTTTTTAAATTTGCAATTTAAAAATCTATTTGGCACTTTGCGATTGTAGTTGGCTCCACAGATCACGATACGGAAATGTCCCTCATTGGTCATCCTCTGTGATATTTTTTTATTAGTTTCTCACGGTTCGTGGCCCAGAAATTGCAAATACTCCATGATTATACTGCAGTAGATTACGATTTTGAAATCTTTCCTTTATTTCTGTAGTTTTATTAGAAAATATGGTACTTTTTCGGTTAGCCGTGCGGAAGCGATAAGTTTTGCAAACTTTTTTATTTATTTATTTTTTATGTCATAAAAGTCAAATCAAAGTAATAATTAGGTAAATCAAAAAAATATCTACAAAGTTACCCTTTTTTATTTAAATTTGGAAAGGCAATTTCATCATCTTTGTCACAAAGGTAATTTGCTGTTGTGATTAATTTCATTAGAAAATCTGCACAAAAAAAAATGACCCAAGTCCACATAATTTATTTAAATAGTTTCCTTGTCTTCTGGATTGTTTTCAAAGCTACAAGTCTACTAAATTTAACATCGGTAACTGTGAAACCTATATGATTAAGTTGTTGAATGTGTTCTATAAAATAAAATATATTCAGTTAAAATTTATTAATGTGAAACTTTTAAGAACTAAAATTTTTTTTTACTTAATTGAGCTCATTTGAGTAAAAATATACTGTTAGTAAACTATTCCCTCTTCTACTCCTTAGTTAACTCCCAAAGAAATAATAAATGAATAAACGATTATCATCACCAGTGAAAAACTGCTAATTATTTTGTTCTTTTTTTTACAGTATTATTTTTAAGTATTCAAGTGCAGAGATAACTATCTTTTCTTACACTGTTAATTCTATGTTTCAGGAATTCCACTCGATAGAGAAAGTTACTTTTATTTTTTATCTGAGCCACCTTCCTTGATGAACATAGCTTCAGTTTCCATAGCCATCAAACTATGGGAAGCAGCTGGTATGAATGAACTCATGGCGACGCAACATCAAATTCAACAATGTCATCGCCAAAATATACACGAAGCGGGTGTGCACTTTGAGTTAGCGTATTCCAGATTGGAAGAAAGAGCGCTTAAAAAACTAAATGAGTTAATTTTGCCCGAGTCATTAAAACTTAATGTAACTCAATGTATGATGCCTATAGGATTGCAGTTTCGATGGTCCACTGAACATAATAGAAAAGAGTATTGTAGGTTTTATGATCTTTATAAAAAGGGAGGCTTGCTCTATTGGACTATGGAAGGTGTCCTTGATCAAGTCAAATCACTCAAAGAGCTGATTATCAATGCTGTGACAAGAAAAGATTTGGATTATTTTTATAAATTAGCTTGCAAGTACTGCCTCGAAGAAGATATTTTAGATTTATGGGAGAAAGCACCATCTGCAAAAACTATGCAACTCAATACTTTGAGTATACTCTATAAAACTCACATACTAGCATATTGGGCTGCTGTTCAGAATAATGTGTTGCCTCATTTGTTAACAAAGATTTTGCTTTTTGATCCGTATAATATATATAATCCTGACCTTGGTATTTATGAAAATCTGATATTATTATCAATTTATATTGGAAATCCATTTGCTTTTAAATATTTCTGGTTTAAACTATCAGATCATGAAAAATATGTGAATATAGAAAACTGGGTGACTAAACTAACTGGGAAAATTAAACGCCATAAATATACTCAGCACCAAACCTACGATGTACACACTGATATGCTGTGGTTTTTACTGGCGCAGGAACCAGCTAGCGACCCTGAAAAAGGGAGACAAATTATTAATTGCCACTCGAAGATATTATTTTTAAGTTTGTGTTTCTACTGGCCGTTTCAGAGATTTTTGGTGCCTGCAATGTTTAAGTTAATGAGCTATATTCATATTGATACTTACGCATCTATTATGAAAGATCTTGTTTCGGAAACAAAAGGTGGAAGGTTAACAGAGGAACAGTTCAGGGCAATTTGGCATTATAGTCCTTTACAATTTCAGAATCATTTCCTCTCTATCATAAACAGTAAGCCTAAGGCCAGATTATTTATGCTATCGACATTGCTATTGGCCGGGGAAATTCCAACAATATGCATTATTTTGAACAACGATTCTCCAATAGAAAGAAATAGATTTGTGACTAATTTAATTCAGTCTAACCTTAAACGCCTTATACAGGAAAGTAAGTTAAGGTTTGCTAATGCTTTGTTATCAAAGGAAATGTCAGAGAGTGACATCAATACTTTCAAGCAACATGTTATGGTCACCTATGCAAATGACTACTGTTGTGATTGCATGTGCAAACTTAATTATAATGCAACTGAGCAGTTTTTGAATTGGGGATTTCAATCTCTAAGTGAAATTCAAAATTTTAAGAAAAGTCAATTAAATTTAAATGAAATATTTATTTCTTTAATTCAGTTAGGTGATTTTGGCCATGCTGATCGTTTTTTGAGCTGGTGTTTTGATTCCGAAACGGAAGTAAATCAATTCATAAATGGATTTGTCAGTGAAGATAATATATTATATTTCGAAAAGTTAGTGTTCAGATTAAGTTCTCTTGATAAATATGGGTGGGACATTTTTGAAAACTTTTTAAATCACATATCTCTTCCCTCCCCCAAGATTAAGATCTTGAAAAAGTTACTTTTAAAAGAAGTGGGGCATATAGTAGAAGCACATAATTTGATCTTTGCAACAAGGCTATTAAATTGGTGTCTCCCTGACATTGTGAAATCAAACCAATATAAGTATAAATTGTTGCTTTCCAGGAGAGGTATTAATTCAATTTTAGAGGCATTACTGATACTTCCAAAATGGGATAAAGTTAGAAGTTTGCTAGAATGGTTTTTTCCTCTGTCCAAAGAAATAGTCGATAAATTGAAGTATACATTAATTACCAAGAAATTTCGAAGTGGAATTTACCCCAAAAAAAATCAAAGAAGAGCTTTATTCCACGTACTAGATCTTTTTGTTGAAAGTTACAATAATCCTAACTTTAAAGGTTTAATTGACTTTGATTGGCGTTTGAAGGGTTATGAAATCATACTGTTTGATGTTTAAACAAATTTGTTTAAAACAAAAATGATAAATTGTTGTTTTATTTTTCCAAATTTGCACATAGAATTCAAACACTTTTAACCTTGCAGAATTGACTGATTAGCAGAATTTCTCCTGCATCTCCAAAATTAGCTTCAAAAATCCTTATTTTCCTCCAATCCCAACATACTGTGTATACTTTATTGTAAAAATTATGTTTAGTCAAACATAATTATCTATCAAAATTTGACAACGTAGATTTAAATTCCAAAAAGTTAATATAAATTTAATTTGAATATCATACAATAATAGCTAAAAGAGAAATAACTATTAATAGTGAAAGCTATTAAATAAGTAAATAGAATTTTTAAAAATAAGGAAAAGTTTCAAAAAATATCTATAAAGAAAGAAAAATTTGAATGAAAAAAAAGGAAAAATTTAATCAAAAGATTTCAAAAAAGATTCCAAGATTTTTTTTAAAATTAGAGCATTTTGAACAAAAACTGAATCTTATTAAAAATATTTCTTATTTTAGACAATTCTGATTAATTAAAGAAAAATAACTGATTTTTTATCAGTTCTATTGTAAGGTGTTTTGTTTGCATATTTAATGTTTCTTTATAAGAAATCCATGAACCCGCTCTTTCTCTTTTATTCATTTGTCTTAGAAACATTTTGAGTTAAAAGATAATTTGCAGATGCAGAAATGTGCATTGTTTCAGCTACAACACAAGAGCAACAGTGAATTTTATGTACAACATTTATGAACAACCATTTATGTATAGCAGGACACAAAAAGTAGAAAATACTATGTTGAAAGTAACATTCACATAAATATATAATCATAAAAAAATGTAAGGCATATTAATGTGCAATATGAAAATAACACGAATTACGTTCATTTGCATATTAGGTAATAAAAATATTTTATATTAATAATTTTATACAGGTTTAGTTAAAAGCTACCTTACAGCAAATTTATAGGAGGAAGAAACAGATAATCAAAAATTTTAATATACCTAGAAAGGTAACATAAATGAAACTGGAAAAAATAGCTAATACAGTACCAGATTAATATAAATTTTTTATACTTATTTTTAAATTTTGAATTTTTTTTTTTTAATTTATTGCAAATTTGGAAAAAGTTACAACATAAACATTGAATTAAAAGCAATAAATAAAGCATTCAGATGATGATCAGAGATCAATGAAGGGATTGTAATCCAATGACGCGAGGAAGACTGATCGGTAACTTATTGTTAGAGCAGAAATAAAGTTTTTTCTGTTTTTTTACTTTTATTCTTAGACAGTTAAAGCTTAAGTAAAGCTTTAAAAATTTCATCAGTCATTTTTTGACTGTGAGACAAAGAAGTGTATAATGATCATCAAAAGTTTTCATTTATAGTGAGAAAAACATCTTTAAGGGGCCTTCTTACAATTCCATGAAGCTTATCAATCTACTGTTAATGTGTTGTGCTTCAAGACTTTGTATGTGGTCTTGGATTCCTGCAGAACTGAAGTAGATTTGGTTAATAAAGCTTATATTTTATATAGAAATGAAAAATTCATTTCATTTGTCACATTTTTATCAAGTTATTTCTTCCAAGTTTAGAATAAATGTTGTACATTTGGAAATAAATACTTTAATAAGTTTTTGAGTCTTTTTTTTCTTACATATATTTTATCAATATTCTACTGCTGAGATACTTAAACAATTTATTCAACTATGTTTAAATATATAAGACACAATTTTTTTTTTAAATTTTTTAAAAAATGTCATAATATATAACTACTGCATAATATATAACTACTGTCATAATATATAACTACTGCATACTAGTATTTTCCCTACTTTAAAATTTTTTTTATCATTAATTAATAGTAATTGAACTAAATAAGCACGATTCATTTATAGTTTAAACAGAATAGTTCATTGTTAATTCTTTACAAAATTTATATTTATTTATTTTACAAAATTAGCTCCTTTAGAAATGCTTCCACCCTTGGTACAAAAGCCAATGATCATGTCCTTTTGGAATGCAAATAAATTCTGCATAATGCCAATTTATTGCAGGGTTTTCAAATTGCCTTTGACACCCTTATATATAAGCCACTGCAATGTGTAGCCACCTGTCTTCTATGGTAGGTAGTGGTTGCATGTGACTGGACTATGTATGTTAAATTATACTTAACTTTTTTTTTTTAAATCCTTAGAATACCTTCATTTTATCATTTATAAATTAGATCACTAAGTATATACTGTTTATGAAGTCCATCAAAACAAACGTTTTTTTATAATTATATTTCGTGATAAAAATTCTCAAACTATAAGTTGGATTAGATTAAACTTTGAAGGTTTACTAAAATTTAAAGCTTAGAAAATCTTATTATAGTTTGAAAAAAAAAAGTATTTTTGAACTTGTGCCAAGACTGAATTTCAAATCTAATCGATTGAAATTTGTATTGATGGCAATTTTGCTGCTAAGAATATTTTTTAAGAAAAAAGAATTAAATATAGCGTTGTTTTCCCTCTAAATAAAATCATATTGTCTCTTAAAAAAATTCTTTTTATTTACATTATTTTTCATTTCTTAAAGAAAAATTGAATTCTGGCAACTTTGCTTGAGCAAGTTTAAAGCAAAAAATTTGTCGAGTTGTTTCTAAGGAGAAATTGTGAATGGATTAAAAACATGCTTAATTGTTTTAATTCAGTATCTCTTTGAACATCAAAAAAAGATTTCTGAGAGGAAGGATAGAAATTATACACATGTAAATATTTTAACTTGAATGGTCCTTCTCTATACATTTTTGAAATATGACAAATTTTGTTTGTGTCTAATATAATTTATGTTGGAAGTCGAAAATTACAATTCAACAGTGAATTTCATTCATTTTATTATTAAACAATATTTACTGTAAAATAATTGCTAACTTTTGTTCACAAACAACTATTTGTTACCCAGGCAGAAAAGCTAAATTACGAGAATAATGCTACATACAAATAGAAGGACAGGATGTTAAATCACTTACTTTTGCTGACAAGGATAAAAAGGAGAAAGCACTTACATAAGATTTAAACGACTTAGAAAAACACAACAAGTAAAAGATTCCCAGACGCTTTATTTATTTGAAATGATAATAAATATTACATCGAATTATTTGCGAGAGGAAACATGCATGTCAATGGCACTACATTGTAAATTACAAAATACAATTCAAATAAGCTATCTATCCATACCAAATTTTTGCACCTGGGAATAAAATTGCACACCGGTAGAAAAAATAAAACAATTCCTTAAAATATACAATATACATACTTATAAATAAATAAAACTAAAATAATCTCGAATTTTCAATCAGCTTATTAAAATGGAAAATTTAAAATGACTTTCGAGCACTATATAATTACTTTGACTAATTACAACAGACTTGAAACTAAAACAAGCATTTTAAAGGCTTGATTTTCTTGCAACTTTAAAATCACTCATAACATCGTTTATCCTAAAAAATTACAAAATTAGATTCGAAACATTTCAGGTTATTCATGTCTTTCAGAAGAGTTTATTACAAGCAGTCATAATTTTACTGAAAAAAAAAAAAAAAAACAGTAACTAAACGCACTACAATTTGCATTAAAAAATATAAACTCATTTAAGTTCTCTAGCACATTTATTTCTAAAAACAATGTTATGCATTTATACGTACAAAATTTTAAAGTAACTAATAAAAAAAAAGAGTGAAACAATCTATTTTAAGGGGTCTTCTCAGCATAACGTTATCCCAAAGAACAAATTTTAGGTATAAAATTTCAATGCAATTATATAGAGATGTCCAACCAATCAGGCAGAAATATATCATTTTGACCTTCAGCAATTCAAATAATTACATCTTCTGGTTGCTAGAACAATGAATTTTTGTTGTTTGCTCTATTTACTATTAACAATTATTTAATGCATTATTGAAGGTAAAGAGAAATATATAATAGAGTTTCCACTCAAATATTAGAGTATGTAAAAATGCTAAAAAAAATTTTTAGGCGAGGTAAAATGGCAACATTTTCTGGCCAATTATGTTCAACTTCTTATAGGAGTAATAGGCTCAACTACTACTTGATAATTTGTTTATGTCATTTATTATTATAATTTTATGTATTTATATTACATTTGGTACGTTTGCTGAAGACCTCAAAATATTTTAAGCAATGCGTAACTTTCTGTTTTCACACAAATTTACAGATGATGAACACCAAACTATTAAAAATGTAGAAAATTTATTTTTTGCACTGAGAAGAAAAGAAGAAATTCAAACCAAAATTTCCAAATATTTTAAATAAATGTGCTTATTCCATTCATGCATTGTAAATATTTTTGCATTAAGTATGTAATTTTTTCAATTAAATTTCTTTATACTTATTTCAAATTTATTAAATTTTAAGTTAATAACTTACTCATTTCATTACTTTTTAAACATTTTCAAGTCATTGTCTGATATGTTGACCTGCAATGATAGTTTTCTTGTATCCATGAATAATAACCGATACAGGTTTTACAAAACATAAATTCAACTATTTTGTCTTGATTCAATAATTCTCAATGGAATGAAGCAAAATAGATTGCCATTTTGAACAGAAGTAATAACATGTTGATAAAACATGTTTTTTAGTACATTTGCAGAATTTACTCACTAAAAATACATACTTCAATCAAAAAAATAAAATGTCTAAAAATATTCATTATTATGGTGAACAAATGAATGAAAAAAGTTTCATGTCAATAAACTGTATAATTTTTCCCTGTTATAATGTGTAATAATGGAATGGGTGTGTTATAACGGAAGACTCCTTAAAAACAAATAATTCATAGCAGAATAAAAAAATAAGCAATGTATAGTCTGTCTATGTAAAGAACTCAGATTACCATTAATCTAGAACATTAATAGTTAAGTTAAGAGGTTTAATTTTAAGTAGGGGTGGGGTGTTAGGCCAATATTTATGACAGATTTTGGCTAGTCATTTTCGTCAATCCCCTTTTTTGAAATGCACTAATTCTTGTCAACAGCAGATGGCCTTAGACTTAGTGATGAGAGTTCTTAATATAGACTGACTATAAAAAAAAGCATAACACTAATTAAGAAAACATAGGAGATAATGTATGATTTATTTTTAAAAGGTTAAGGATTTGAATTGCAAATTCGTAGAAGTGTAAAAAGGATTTCTTTGAATAATGTAAAATATAAGTCATATTAAAAAAGAATTGACAAAATTTGACTCAAGTCAGATATTTGTATATTAGTGAAAATATATTCTAAATTAGATTAAGGAATTAATAACTAGTTATTTATACAAGTACACAATTAAAATAATAACAAGGTTTACATTTATATGCAATTATACATTTGTTTAAAACAAATTTTAATATGTATCAATAGATACCGTCGTTGAAATAATGCATTCAACAGAATCCATAAATAAACATAAAAGCTCATTTGTTAAGGCTAACCAAAAAAAAAAATAATATTTATATATATATTAAATAAAACAAAATATAATTTACTTATATAGATTGTTACATTCAAAGTATTTTTTACAGAAAATGTTTAATGTAATGTTACATATCACACCGCAGAATAAAAACTTTAATTTAGAAAAAAATATGCAAATTTGTAGAAGTTTACAAATTTGTGTTCAATGTAAAGTACCACAAATTTTAAATTTGAACTAAATAAAAACAGTATTCAATTCTATTTAATGAATTTTCTTTTTGTACATCATAATTTGTGTCTAAAAAATTACAAGACCAAACAAATTATTAACATCATGCTGCGGCATTAGCAGCAGTTTCTGAATTCATGAAGTTTTGTGCTGATAACTGCAAAATAAAAACAAAATTTTATGTGAAAACAATTTTTTTTTTTACATAGATTAGAATGATATTTTTTAAATTCAAGTATCCTAAGATTAAAATATTCTTTGTCTAAATTAACGCCAGAAACTGGATGGCTGTGACACGCAGTAGGAAGGACTGGTCTCGTCTTCTTGAAAAAGCCAGGGTCCATCCAGGACTGTCGAACTATTGATGAATGAATATTAACACAACAGGATATTTAAAATTTGCAATATATTGCTTATACAGCCCATCAAAACAAAACTTCAATTTATGCAAACTAAAATAAGAAATAATGCAATTTACTTTTAATTATTACTGAAGTATTGCAAAAAACATGCATCAGAATATAAAACAATATTACTTCTAAAGCAATTTAAAAAAATCTTATTTGTGAATCTATAATATAATTAATGGCATGCAATCTATTTTAAATTAAGTATACAACAGCTTTTTTCACACACAACATTGTTTTACATAAATAAAAATAATATAAAATACAAATAAACATTCCTCTACATACACAAAATGTATAGTGTATTTTGTTTTATGTAAAAAGCAAAGCAAATTGATAATTTACACAGCAGTAACATATATTAAACAATTAAATAAGCACATGTCCTTTATTTCTTCAAAATATCTCATTACTCAACCCTGTCACTTAATTTTTAAATAAAGCTCAGAAAAGTGTTAAAACTTAGTTTAAAAAATAAAAACTCTAAATTTCTAATTTTGCAATCACATTATTGTAAAGAAAAATTTAATATTAAAAAATTGTCTTTTACTAAGTATGTAAGGTTATTGGTTGATGATAAAAATTAAATCTGTCACTTTTTAATATTTTGTTTTACGTATAGTACTTTTTACAGGTAAAGGATTATCATAATAAATTTCTGAAGCTTTTTTTCAAAGAAACTATGCATACTCCTCATAAAGAAACACATAAAAATAGTTTTTAAAGAAAACTTTACAAAATATAACGCAAAAATTACAAATATTAACAAGATCTAAAACTGCACTACATTTTAAGGGAAAAACACTCTTACAGTTATATTTCTAGTTGAATAAAAAACAATTTTCTGTTTGACATTGAGACAAGCTTCAAAAAAAAAAAAAAAAAAAAAAAAAAAAAAAAAAAAAAAAAAAAAACAGATTTTGGAGATAAATAGATTGATTAAGCACTTTGCTGTTTCATTGAATGACCATTTTCTTCAGCAGCTCATGACTTTGTTATTAGCCAATTAAAATAAGTTCAGAGATTAAAATTAATTTAAAAAATTTAATAAACTAATTTTTTTGTTTAACTGAAAATTATTTTTAACAAAAGTTCTTTTCCTCACTCAAAAATATAAAATTTTTAAGCAGTGATAAGTAAAAGAACTTATAAGTATTAGACGAACTTAGTAAAAATATCATGAAATGGTATTTTAGCTAAGATCATAATTTCAACCAAACAAAACTGATTTTAACCAATATACAGGATATAAGTAATTTTAACTATTCAAAAGTGGTCATACCTCTTAATAGTTCTCTCCCAATAAAATTCATACCTCTTCTAGTCCTACCTCTTAATTCTTTTTGTAATTAAAAGTAGAGTACCATTATACAATAAGTTTGTGAGGCTTATTGATAAAATATACTGATAAGAATGTTAAAAATTGAAAACTTAACAGTGCAATTTGTAAAATACAAATTAGTAGCTGTAAAAAATATAACATTTACATAATGTCAGAAGAAAGGTAGTGCCAGTTCTTCATTAATAGAATAAATTATTTTCTGAGATTGGAATAATACCAACAACAAAAAAAAAAATAATAAATACATAAACTATGAAACCATTTTTAATCATAATGTATTTCATCCTTATGTAATCATATCTTTATATTCAACACAAATTACAAAAAAAGGGAGTAAAATTTTTTTTTAAATATTTATGTTGACATTCTGTTCAAATTTTTAAAAAATGTTGACTTAGTACTAACATCGGTTATTACAGCATATTTGACTGATATTTAAAAATAATAACAGTACGTTTCAGTTGTAAAACTGGTTTTAATTGATATACATCAGGAAGGTCAAAACTAGTTATAATCAATATAATCCTAGTAAAAATCAGCTTTAAAAAATACAGAGTCATGATTCAGTAAAAACTGTTATTAAAAATTTAATAAATTATCATCATAAATTAAAATTTTAAATTCTTTCCATCAAATTAAAATAAGTTCTCTTTATTTTTACTAAATAATAATAAATTTCTTTAAAATTATACCCTGCCAGAGAAAATAAAATAGGTTAAAATCAATACAATCCTAGCAAAAATCAGCTTTAAAAGATACAGAAAGCTACGATACGATTCAGTGAAAATTGTTATTTAAAATTTAATAAATTATGTCATAAATAACAATCTTAAATTCATTTCAAGCAATTAAAATAAGTTATATAATTTAATTTCGTTTAAATTTTACCCTGCAAGGGAAAATAAAATATCACATCAACATAAAAAAATTTTGGGGGATTGCAACAAATGTCATTAAACCATAATTAAAATCAATATTTAATAATTGAAGATTTTAGTAAAAGATTATATCAAATGACATTTTTCTGAATTTGTACAAATCAGCTTAAGAATGTATAGAAACCTAAAAAGCTGTTTAAAATTTTTTTCAATGGAAAACATTATTTTATTACTGGAGAATAAATTAATTTTCTAAATTAACAGCTAACAGTAATAGGTTTATAAACCTGAAAATTAAAATGCTTTCAAAAAATCATTTAACATAATTTTTCACTAAACTCTTTTACTATAAGCTCATAAATAAAGAATTCACATTTACATTATTTGTACAAAATATGAGTGTATAAGGAGATTAAACATACAATAACATGTCTTGAAAATTGTATAAATAAATGTTTATGTACACATAAATTATCATGTAGATCCACAGTTTGGTTTATTTTTTATAGCTTGCCACTGATTAAAACATTAACATGTTTCAACTTTTAAGTATCTTAAGGGGTATAGCACTTTTTTAAGACACTTTCCTTCTATTTTTTAACTATTAAACTTATCTAGATTCACATCTGAAAACCATAAAATTAATGATTTTGAAAAATACATGAGCCTTCTTTATTGATTTAGTAATTTTCAACATGCTAGATCATGTTTCAGAATTCGTTAAAAAATAAACAATTTTAAAATCCTAATAAAACAATTTTTCCTAAGGACCTTTTAAAAATTTTAAATCTTTAGTAAATTTTTTTTACAAATTTTGTAGTTCAATTTCATTAGTTAAAAACCATTATGTCATTATAGCTTTAATTTTTACAGCTTTGTCAAACACTTTTTTTACACCACAAAAAAATTTTGGGATAGCCTGCAACAGGGGGAATTTAAAAATATTGAGAAAAACAGATTGCACAAGGAAATCATTAGGTCCTTTATCGAAACTGAATTTGAAATCAAGAATTAAAAAATTATGTAAAATATAAATTAAAAATAAAATCTTGAGTAATTTAATATTCCACTTTTGTTTAGTTTAAAAATAATCTACTAATGAAACGTCAAAGTTACTAAAAAGCTATTTCAGGCTTTGAAATGTCAAATGGAAAAAGCTGTAACAATAAGTTAAAGCTTTGTTCTTTAAATGTAAAAACAATTTCATTTTCATAAAGATATTGTGTCCTTTTACTGTTAACAATAGCATAATTTCACAAAAAATGGGAAAAAACTTTTCTTTTTGTTTTAAATGTGCTATACCTCTTAATTTAAAAATATTTTTTACCATGACTGAAGAGACACAAAAAATAAACTCATTAGTCTCAGAGATCTGAAATAACAACTGAATCTTCTCCTAGCAAAGTGCACAATTCTTTAAGTCTTCTTTTCATTTGGGGTAGACCAGTTAAAGATGATTCTAACTTTTCTTTTTCTTCACGCAAAGAAAGCCTTGTATTGGTATCAAGAGGTTCTAAACTCCAACCTCCTTCTCCATCAAACTTCAGCAAATGTGTGTGGAATTTCCTAAAAATGAAATACTACTATGTAAAGGATATTTGGCAAAGATTAGCCTTAATATGGCTTTTTAGAATACTTGTTAAAATAAAGTAAATCACCTATGCACATTAGGAGTCACAATTAAATATTTAACTGTGAAGAAAAAAAAACATACAAAATTTTGACAATAATTAAAGGTCAAAATAACAAAGAAATGATTAATTTATTTAGAAAGATTTAATTGCATTTAATTTTCATTAAAAACTGCCTTTGTAGGTCTCTTCCCTCGCCCTCTTGGATTTTATGTTAATTTTTTTATCATTAAAAGTTTTTAGGTCTTAACTAACTCTTGATGACAGACTGCATTGAAATTACCTTTCAAAAAAGGTAGAAAATAAAACGCCACATTATTAGATGACAAGAAAAAATAGTACTTAATTATTTTTAAAAATTCTATGGATCTCTTAACAAAAATGTGAAGCAATAAAATTACACCGTTAGTGGATGTAAGTAAATTAAGGATGCAAATTTTGTCTGTTTTCAGATTTTTAAAATATAATTTTACTGATTATTCAATTAATGAAACCCGATTAACCCTTTCCTTCTTGCTCCTGTGAAAATGACATGGTGAGGTTTTGCCCTCTATTTCTCGCTCCCGTTATATTTCCGGACTGGAGTAGCGTGCCAATAAGAATAAAACGAATTAATTTCTTTAGCCTGGAAAACATTTTATTTCTCATTTTACACACCAGGAGGCAGTACCAGGAAATTTTCAAGGTAATTGTAGATAGTTTATTTTAAACTAGATGTCAGCACTAATCAAATACGTGTATAAAAAAATAGGCACTTTTATAACCGTTTTCTTGAAAATTAACCAATCGTTAAGGGGTTAAGATGCTAAAAAATTCTTGTGATGTATATTATTTTAAAACAAGCAGGAAATAAATAAGCATTTTTCCATCTCCTCGCCTTTGACTATTGAGCTTGATTGGGGGGAACTCTTAAGCTCAGCTAGCATGAAATTGGTTTTAAATTACTTTAACCAATCTTTTTATGATTATATCCCATCAAAACAAAAGAAAAAAAACTTATTAGTAACACAGGGCAGGCACAAACACTAAAAAATATAATAATAGTAAAAATTACCAGTCTTTTCCTAACTGAGTTCATTGTATTTCTCTAAATTTCATACCTAATGACATAAATTTTATAATTTATATTTCAATTCTGCCTTAATTTCGTGGATAATATATCCATTACAAAACATTTTTACTTTTGATCAAAGCGTCAAAAATAAACAATTCTTCATAAAAAATTATTGCAAGACCAATTTTTTGTTGTTGAAAATATTAGACTTTAAAGTATTAAAAAGAATTCATTTTCCCTGGATATTATGGTATTTTAATTAAATTTCTAGATAGTTATTTCAATTCTCCGACTTTTTCCTGTTCTATGCCCACTCTGTTATAACATATTAAAATTCCCTATTTTGAACAACTTACCATAAGGAAGGTCTATGAGTAATTGTCAATAAAGAAATTTCTGTATCTTTTGCAGCTTGATATATTTGACTTTCAACATCAATTGAAACAGCACTAGTACACTCATCAAGTAAAGCAAATTGTGGCCTAAAATTGAACACAAAAACAATCAAATATACAGATTAATAAAGTTTAGGGTAAGGAGAAAAACTCATAGCATATAATGATTTTAAACAAAATTTTGTCAAGGAACTGAAATTTGCATTAAATTTTTTTTTTAAATCAATTTGTAATTTCAAGGGACTTATAGCAAAATAGACATTTTTAATGCTTTTAAATACATAACAAAATGAAATAAAAAGTGTTCTTGACTTTCATTATAGTATAACGTATTTTAAATACTTATGTTAATCTAAGTTTAGCACAGATAATATTACATTTTATTTTGTGAATACCTGGTTGAAAATGTCACCAATCACAATAATACGTAAGCAAGTACAAGGTATCTGCTACAATTTAGATTTTCATAGTCATGACTTTCCATGACTAATTCCAAGATTTTTTCATGGCCTAACGAAGTTACTATTTTCCCCGATAACAACACAACAATAAATTTAAAAAAGCATTATAATAACATTCATTGAAATGATAGGTATAACTAAAACTGTTAAACTCTGCATTTTCACATTTATAGATTTTAAATTTAAAAAACAGAGTAAAGAAAGAGTTGAAGTAATAAAATAGCTGAAAAAAATACAAAAACAAATAATTTTTTTTCTCTGCAGAATTACATTCTAAAGATACTTTTCTTGTTCATAGGAAAGGAAAGAAATACTCCTGATTTTTCTGTTCTCATTTCGGAATAAAAAAATTCGCCAATGACTGGCTTGCTTTAGCTAAAGTTTTAAATTGGTAAAATAAAATAAAAAATAATAACAAAAATTCTGAAATCACAGAAGTTTAAAAGATAATTTGCAAATATGTTTTTTCTTTTATTTTTTGAAAGCACACCATAATTTTTAAAGAACACAATAAAAACATTTTATATTTTAATAAAATATGACTGTGAGTGGGGATTTTGTTACAAATTCAGATATTCGGAAATTGGGGGGAGAGGGGTAAATTCTATTTTTTAAATGAGATTTTTAGACAACCGAAATCCATGACTTTTCACGTTTTTTTTCTTCTTAAATAGCTAAAATCGTGACATTTTATGACAAATTTTGTTCAATACCGAAATCTATGACTTTCCAGGTGTGCGGATACCCTGCAAGTATTTTGAAGCTGACAAACTTTAAACTGTTATAGCTGTATTTAATTCAATTTTTTGTTTCGTCAATCTGAGATGATTCTGCACTAAATTGCAAGTTTGTTTTCATGCTCTATTATATGTGGAAAAATTTTGAAGAGAAAAAAAACAATAATAACTGGAAATATAAAAAAAAAATTAGAAAAAAAAATTTGGAGCATCTCCAGCTTTTGAGCAATTGGGAGTAATTATTATTTGTCTTTGTGCATATTTAGCATGAGAAATTTTTGAGTCACTAAAAACTATGCTTACTTATGGTAAAATAGTCGTGCCATTCCCATTCTTTGTTTTTCCCCACCTGAAAGTATGTCTTTCCAATCTCTTATTGCATTCCAACCTAAAATAAAGTAAATATAAAAATTAAAACCTAAAAATCAGCAAACGACATTAGCTAAATCGTTAAATTAATGAACTGAATCGTAAACAACAGGATTAAATGGAGATAGTACTAATACTGAAAATTAGAGAAATAGAATGAATTTTGATTTAATGAGATTAGAATCTGGATGAAGTATTGAAACTTTTAATAAATAATTTGACAATGAAAAACATACCATGTTGCAATACATAAATAAATAATTGATGTATATTGCATCAAGTGATATAAAACTTTAGTTGTTTCGACCAACTTTGACCTAGTAATTGTAGTTTTCATGAAACTCTTTTAACTTATTTTCTGCTATGCTGAGATGGCAGTAAATAAGACTTTTAAAAAGGGGGACTGTTAAGCAAGAAGTGTATTTAAAAAAAAAATCTTTTCTTTAGCTTAAATCTAAAAAATAAAGTTAAGCACTAAGACTAATAATGTGAGTTCTTTATTTTTTGAATTACATTGTACCTGTGTGCAAAAAAATTACAAACATTATAGACAAACAATGTGTGGTCCTCATTTATTGAAGAAAAAAAAGCACAAGAGTATTTAGGACTTACAAACTCAATCCTTATTTTTTTAATTGCATTATACAGCCTGGAGCAAAAAGCTCAAGTGAAATTATTGAGGACTAATAATGTGAAGTTCTTTTTTTAATTGCATTTATGCAGTCTGAAAAAGTAAAACATGAGAACAAGCACTGAAGGCGAGCAATGTGAGATCTTCATTTATTGAATTACTACATTTTATAATCTGGAGAGAAAAAAGCATAAGAATAAGCACTAACGACTATCAATAAGAGGTCCTCATATATTAAATTCCATTGTAGTCATTAACAAAACAAAAAGGAAACATTGAATAATTTTTATTTAATAGCGATAAGTTCAAAAACTAAGATGCATAAATCTAACTTTAAATATGCTAATTAAATAATGCAAATGATAATTTAAACTATCATTTGAATCTGAATCTGAAACAAAAAAATATTTTTTCTGAATAAACACACCTTTTTATAAATATATTCAGAGAATTTTAGACTCATACAGCTGAAATCAAGAACATGTATTCCCAAAAATTTAGTCTAGAAATAGGTATAGAGTTCAGAGCCCTTAAAGTTGTTTTAACACTTCACACAGAAAGTAATATGCCTCATGCGTGACTTAAATAATCTTCTGCTACGATTAATAAACATATTTTAATTTAGTCCAAGAAACCATTAAGATTGCATTCTATTAAGTGAAAAATAAAAGTATGCAGTTAAGAGCTGAACATTAAAAAAAAACTTACCTCCTTCCCTCACAACAATATGCTGTAGGTGAACAATTTCTAAGATTTTAAAGAGATCATCATCAGACTTGTTGTCATTTCTCATATCCTCAAGAGTGTGAGGATAAATAACTTGATCACGAAGGGTACCAATAGACATATAGGGTCTGAAATAAGACAACAGTCATAAAGATAAAAGTAAGTTATTAGGTGTGCAAAGCTGATAAAAATTTCCTCAATTATGCTGTTAGTCACAAAAATTGAAGACCAATCATACAAAGAAGAAAGCTAGCTTCCATAGACATAATGTAAACCAGTAACCCATCTCTGTGTAAAAAGGAAAAAGAAACATTTAGGGGGGTAACAGCAGATGATCTCCTTGAAATGGGCTTGCACTCATTTCTTTTAACTACTGCTGGGATTGTAGAGAAGAAAGAATGTTTTCTCTTTTAATGTATGGTTGGTTAGTTACCGCAATTTTTCATTATTCATTAACAGTGCTGCACTTCGTTTTTAAGGTATTTCTTTGAGAATTATCATTATGGTTCTCAAAAAAATGATTTTAGATGCAATAATTTATATCACTTATCTGCTAACAAATTTTGTGATAGAACAAAAGAATAAAATAAGAGGCAGCATAGCCAACCAACAAACGAATCAAATGATGTAGCCCCTGACTGTCACTTTAATTTTGTATGTGCATGCCCTAAATCTTAGTACATATGATGCTTTGTTAAATGTTGCACCTATTTTCTGTTGTTTTTCTGGTATAATGTCCCATAGTAAGCAGTTTCCGGTGTTACATATTTGGAGAGCTGGACCTCATTCACCTCCTAATAATCCTCCTCCTTATTGCACATATACTTTACTTTTAGTAAGTAATTAGTAAAGATCACTATAAGTTACCAATATAATATAGGGTTTGAAACAAAACAACAATTATAAAAATAATATTACTTTCAATGATAGGTAAAATTTACTAAAGGTGTTAATAAACATATAGAGTTGGCCATAAGCAACTATTCTAAAACTAATAACTATATAAATACTATTTTGACTCCCCGTGGCTGAGAGGAAGCGCTTCGCGCTCCTGTGCCACAAGCCCTAGGTTCGATCCTCGGGCCAGGAAAGGTTGACTTAGCCTTTCATCCCTTCAGTGGGTCGATAAATGAGTACCAAGCATGGTTGGGAACTAAACACTGGGGGTTCTGCGTTCAGCTGACCACCTGACTAGAACATCTGCTCCTGCATCCTAAAGTCCAAGGTCAAGAAAACAGATGGGCACAGTAGGCCTTGGCCTTCTATGCGCTGTAACATTACTGAATTTAGTTTAAATACTATTTTATTATACAACTTCATAATTTTGCCCCAAAACGTTTACTTATAATTAGTTTGAACATATCTTTTATATTCCATTTATTTACTTATTTTTGCTTGTAATTTATTTTGAATGGTACAAAATTTTGAATTTAGAAGCATACTTTCTTAAAAATTTATATTTTTAATGTGCTTTATTCACACTAGCCCTACAATATGGAGTCAGGGAGAACAAACAATAAAATTAATTGCTTAATCTACCGTTACTTGTAAAATGGAAAAATATACAATTTTGAGTAAATTATCTTCACAATGCCTATATTACTTAAAGTTAAGGCCTAATGAATTCAACGGGAGATTTTTTTGAATGTCTCAAATGGTACTAATTTTTTTTCTCTTGAACTAAATTTGATTTAGAAAGAATTTGACCACCATGACACATAAACAAATCAAATAAGTGTATAAGGCCTGATATTTGGACTAATAAAATATGCTTAATTTAATTGTTATCACACTACCACTGTAAATATTATAGAATATTATAGTTGCTCAGCAACTGCATATGAAAGGGAGAAAAAGTTTTGCCAATCTGCTGAAATTACAGAAAAATTGTGAGTTATAAAATAACAGAAATATTCCATTTGTCCACTTTAGACCCATTTTCCATACTTACTAATAATCCTTAAAAATACTATTTAACAAATAAGATTAGAAATAAAACAATTATGTAAATAATAGTAAAATTAATAAGTAAATTTTCTTATGTTATCATAATTAATTATTCTAATCAAAATGCTTTCTCACACTTTTAAAAGCCACATCCTGTTCTTAAATCTATTTTTGGCTCAACTATGCATTAATTAAAAGCAGGACATTTTCCCCTTTAATCTTCCTGGGAATCACTCGACCTATTTCTTAAACCAATAGTTATATCTAAGATTTCCCTCTTTTCTCTAAATAGAGACATTTACAGATTTAAATTTTCAAGATTCTCCCTAACATATAACCGTGAAGCGGAACTTATCGTGTACACACTTTCATGACTGCTCTGTCTTATAATTAATAAATAAATTTTGTACCCTCCTTCCCGGGCTAAGACCTGTTTTAATCCTTCCACTCGGCAACGACGTTATATGNGATATTTTAAGGTGATATATATATATATATATATATATATATACAAAAGGGTGGCAGTCATGGTTGAGTGTTGTTGGGCCACGCAGATAGCACTTGGAAGGCAAAAATATTTTATTTAGCTTCACATGGTATATTCAAAACATTTTCTATCAATGGTGGAGCTCAAAATCGCACTACAAAACTGTGTGCTTAAGGTTTTATCCTAGCGAAAGTAGCAAATGAATTTCCCTCTACTTTATTACATTTTAGAGAAAAAGGGAAACATTCAGAGTTGGCCAAAAATGTAATCGATTACATTTTTTGATTACAGTAATCAATTACTTGTAATCATGATTACAATTTTCAAATATTTTGATTACAGCTGTAATCATGATTACAATATTGATTACAGTAATCAATTACTTGTAATCGTGATTACAAAGTTTGATTACAGCTGTAATCATGATTACATAGTCGATTACAGTAATCAATTACTTGTAATCATGATTACAATTTTCAAAAATTTTGATTACAGCTGTAATCATGATTACAATATTGATTACAGTAATCAATTACTTGTAATCGTGATTACAAAGTTTGATTACAGCTGTAATCATGATTACA